>NW_027502167.1:0-22401 GCF_021521415.1 Bidens hawaiensis
GATAAATACGATCACGAACTTATAATATAAGGCTTGCATACGCAGTTCATGAGGTCCATAAACACCGCATGTGCATTGGTTAAGCCGAAAGGCATAACCATAAATTTGTATTGACCGTAACAAGTTAGAAAAGCGGTTTTGGGCACATCATCCTCATGAACGTGCACTTGGTGATAACCCAAACGAAGATCGATTTTTGAAAAGCAAGATGTGCCTTGAAGTTGATCGAAAAGGTCCTCAATTCTAGGCAAAGGGAAACGGTTCTTAATCGTGAGTTTATTGAGTTCACGATAATCGGTACACATTCGAAAGGAACAATCCTTCTTTTTAACGAAAACGACAGGTGCGCCCCAAGGCGACGAACTTGGGCGGATGAAACCTTTGCTAGAGAGTTCTTGGAGTTGACTCGCTAGCTCTTTCATTTCCGAGGTTGCGACACGATAAGGAGCTTTGGCGACGGGTTTCGCACCAAGCACAAGATCAATACGAAACTCCACTTCACGAGTAGGAGGTAAACCAGAAACATCTTCATGGAAGACTTCGGGAAAATCACGAACTACCGGAATGTCATTTATTGTCTTTTTTCTGTTTTTTTCCAAGACAAGAAAAGCCACATACTTTTTACGTCATTATTTTTGGGCTTGAGTACACGACATAAGCTTGAGCCCATTAGAAGGCTTCTCATTGAATATACGCAAAATCCGATCGGCATGGTGTTGAGCTAACCAATCCATGCCTACTATGATATCAAAACTTCCTAATTGCATAGGAATGACATCAATACAAAAATCATAGTCTTTGAGATTTAGAGTACAAACACGAATAACCGAGTTAATCAAGATAGTTTTACCATTCGCGACTTCAACCGTCAAGGACCTTTCGAGTTTAGAACGAGACAGCGAAAGCATAGGCTCAAAATCAAAGGACATAAAACTCATATCGGCACCGGTATCGAATAAATGGATGCATAAACGTTATTAAACAAAAACGTACCATTCACCACATCATTGTCATGCTGAGCTTGATTGCATTGATCACGAATGCCCTCCAGCGAGCATTAGGGACTGATGGTGTAGCTCGAGAAGTTGAGGCTTGAACCGGTTGAACAACTTGGTTTGCCATAAGTTGTGGAACTGGTTGAAAGGCCTGAACTTGATAGGCTTGAGCAGGGTACACGGGAGGAGCGTCCATTTGGACTTGATATGCGATTCGGGGACACGCGTTGCGGAAACGACTAGGATCTCCACAAATGAAACACGCTCGAGGGGTGGGGTAGGCTTGAGCAATGGGTTGAGCTTGAGTTAAAACTCGGCTTTGGTTGAAAGTGTGGGGTGTGCGGGGTGGTTTGGTGAGGGTTGGTTAGGTAGCATGAGTTCGAAACATGCGCTTAGCAGGTGTCTAAAACGGCCACAATGGGTGCATTGTCGGCAAGGAATGCCGAGTTGATGGTGTCATTGGCAAATTTGAAAAATGGGCGAGGTCCGTGGTAAGGTTTCTTTAGGGGTGGAGCTTGAAGGTTTTGTGTATGGGTATGGGTTTGTTGGTATTGAGGTTGAGGTGGGTTTTGTTGGGTTAAAGCATAATTTTTCTTTAGTTTCTTGGAATGTTTGTTGTTGTTGCGGTTTGGTTTGGGTGCGGCTTCGTCCTTGACCTCTTTGGAAGGTTCGGCCTCGGTTTTTTCAACAGTATTCTTGCTTCCTTTGAGGGTTCGCGCCTTAACGTGGTTGTCACACAAGGATGCAGTAAGGACAACCGCCTCACGAAGAGTTTTGAGAGCACTGCTTTGAACCGAGTCTTGGATTTGTCTTGGTAAGCCCCGAACATACTTACTAATCCCATGAGAGAGAGGAGTGAAAAGATGTGGCACCAAGACGCTAAGCTCGTTGAAGCAAGCGGTGTAAGTAACATTTTCACCACCCTCTAACTTAAGATCCCAAAATTCCACCTCAGGATTCATGAGTTCATTTGGTGGACAGAACTCTTCGGTCATGATTTCCTTATGTTCCTCCCATGGCAAGGCCATGGCTACTTCAGCACACCGAGTGGATTTTTTTTGCACCCACCAAGTTAGGGATTTTTTCCGAAGACACTTGAAGCAAAGCGTGTTTTCTTGTCCTCCAGACATTCGATATGGAGGAAAGTACTCTCCATACTTTGGTAACATTCTTGTAGGGCAGTGGCACCTTCAGAGCCATCAAACTTAAAAGGATTCGTATTGGTGAAGGTCTTGTATCGACAAGAGTAGAAGTTCAAATTGGAAGCAATGGTTTGGTTCATTTGAGCCACCATTTCCGGGAGCATAGCATCCAGTTGCTTAGTAATCTGGGTTGTCAATCCTGCGGCTGGACTTTCTTGCGGGACGATGAGGGAAACGAGCAGGCTGAGTTCGAATTGGAAGCAATGGTTTGGTTCATTTGAGCTACCATTTCCAGGAGCATAGCATCCAGTTGCTTAGTAATCTGGGTTGTCAATCCTGCGGCTGGACTTTCTTGCGGGACGATGAGGGAAACGAGCAGACATGCTGAAAAGAGAGTACTACGTGCGTTAGTTATCTAGTGATGATATTGAGAAGTAGAATACTTAAACCATTCGAATACAATAATAAAAAATTGATAATACTAAAATCACATGAAAATTATATTGAAATTAGGATATTCATTTACCACCATGACTTGTATGCAATTTAAGAGCAGGAGTGCAACCATTCTCTATTCACTAAGGAAAATGGCCACGTTTGACAACTTAACGTTATGGTTTGCATGACATTTGGTGTGGTATGATTTGGCCTAATAAGTTCCAACACCCTTTTCGAACCCTTCAGGTAAGCAACCAGGTCCCGCGTCTGATTGGGATTTATGCGCATTGCTTATCCTTTGGTTTAAAAACCTTGGTGTCAAGGGTTTGAAAAACAAGTGTGTCACCCTTCCACTTGCGACATACCCGTCATGTAGAACCGTCTTTAAGAGGTGTTAGTGCATGGTTTTGCGTCTCGAGTCTTTTTATTTATCATTAACGTATTTATCTTTTTGGTTTATGTAATAAACAATTAATTTATCTTTTAGTTCGTTAATGTAATAGTCTAGTTCGCTAAGGATGTTTAACGAACTAGATCTAAGTTATATCCCTTCTGATTCGTTAAGGAGTTTAACCAATCAGGGGGTGATTTGTTAAGGTATTTCTTTGTTAATGTATGTAACGAAGTGGATCCTAGTTCGTTATGGAATTTTAACGAACTAGGTCCATCTTCTTATTTATAGTGAACACTGTTCATAGTTTAATTTAAGGTTTGGAGATTAAAGTGACGAACCTCTGTCCAATCTCTCTCAAGCTTCATCCTCATATTAATATTATTAATCACAAACATACATACAACTAATATATATATATATATATATATATATATATATATATAACATATAATCAAACGTGATAATGAGCTAGATCCGTATTTAGGATTAATCGTATTATTAGATCGGAGATCTGTGTAGTGTTAAAGGATTAGTCCAGGTTCAAACAAGTGGTATCAGAGCTTTTGGTGCTCAATTACGCTTGATTTGCCTGTTATTTGATATTAATTAATTGAAAATTGGTCCAGTTTATGTTCGGTTTGATTTGGAATCAATTTGAGGTTGAATTGGTTTGATTATGGAATGATTGGATTGGATTTGAATGTGTTAAGGTATTGGTAAGTTGTGAATGATTGGAATTGGATATTGGATTGTGATTGGATTGATTTTGGTTAGATCTGAATTTGGCCGAGAAAAGGGGATAGTTTTTGGTTAAATTGGATACATATTAAGGTGAATTGTGTTACGGGATTGATACGAACGGATTCGTGTTTTGTTTACGAATAATTTGATAGTCTAATTGTGCAATTTGGTTGGCTATCGAGTTTGTATTACAAATATGTGTTCTGGGTTTGTGTTCTTCAATTTCCAGAAATCTTGAAATCTTCGTTTAAAGATTTGAAGATTTGAAGATTCAAGTCTGATTCTTTCATTTCAGCTTGATTCGTTAACTCATTCAACTTGATTCGTTAACATATTTAACCAATTCGCTATGAGTTTTGGTTGATTCGTTATACTTTCTGATACGTGTAAACTGATTCGTGTGACACGTGTCTTACCTCGGAATTTTAGTTATAACAACCTTTGCCACGTGGCATTCGTTGTCAGAAGTTTGTTACAAACCGTTGTAACAAACTAATTCGTTATAAGTTGATTCGTTAATCAACTGTAGCAATTCGTTCTCTAATTCGCTAAGCTTTTCATAGTGATTCGTTAAAGATAATCTTCTGATTAGCTAAGCTTATCTTAAGCGATTCGTTTAGCTTATTCGTTGATTGACTGGTTCGTTGACCGTCTAATTCGTTATCTTAGTTTGACTTATTTGTTGACCATCTGATTCGTTGCTTAATTCGTTAATTTCAATTCTGATTCGTTACCTGATCAACCTCAATTTCGTTAAGGTTTGATTCGTTGATTACTGTTCTCAGTTCGTTACAACTGTGCACAGTTCGTTATTCCAATTTTCAATTTTAACTCTTAAAATTTGAATATTAATTTTCAATTCTAGTCCTTAGAGTTTAAAATTTATCAAACATGGCTGGTATGTATGCACTAGCTTCACAAAAAATGTTAATGCAACAAATGTTGCAACTTGATACCGAAATAGGCTCACATTCGAAATGTCCAAGGTTGATGAAATTTAACGATTTCGCAAAATGGGAACCCCGTTTTCGTGCTCATTTGGGTTTTGTTCATCCTGACTGCTCATATTGCCTAGATGAGGTATATATATTGTTCCAATGATTGGAGATGACACTATTGGTTTTACTCCTAAATCTATTTCTCAATATTCACAAGAAGAGAAGAAAGCATTAGAGATTGAAACAAAAGCTTATTCTACTCTTACTATGGCTTTCCCCGAAAACATATTTCATCAAGTGGGAAGTATAAAGATCTGTGCTTCCTTATTTCAACATATTCGTATGAGGAGTATGGGAAATACAGCTGAGAGTAAAAAAGTAACGCTTAAGTTTCAATTTTGAGACTTTAATTTGTTAAAAGGAGAAACAGTGGAAGAGATGACTACTAGGTCAATCACTTGGTTGCTGAGATGGATAAAATGGGATTGGAAACTTCTGAAGTTGACACGATTGACACAATTAAGAGTGCACTACCAAGTTCTTATTCAACATTCCTAATGGTTTTAAAAGAGAATAAATATTTTTCAAATGAAGACTTGACTGCCACTGAATTCTTGCAAAAGGTTGAAGCAAGGGACTATGATCTTAAGTGTCAGAAATCCTCCAAGGATAGTCAAGATCCTGCTTTCTATGGTGGTAGTATGCCTCTAAGTTCTACCATTTCTCCTATCACTACTTTTCTCACACAGCATGCTAGTGAAAATGAAACAACAGTTTATAATGATCCAAGAGCATATTTTTACACTGCTGGTAATTCTGGATCACCTGGTGTTTCTGGAAGTTCATCTACTACAAATCCATTTGCTCCACCACCTAGTGTCAACATGAAGGAAGCTTAACAGAAATTTTCTTTTCTAACAGCCTTCATGTCTTCATACGAAAACTTGGTAAGTAGTAAAATAGCCACAAGTGATCTAACTAATGAGGATTATGAATAGATTGATCCAAATGACTTGGAAATCATAGATTTGAGGTGGAACATGGCTATGATTGTTCGTAAAGTTAAGAGATTCAAGCAAAGGACTGGCAAAGATCTTCCTGCCTTGAACAAGAAATTGAGATTTGACAAATTAAAAGTAAAATGTTACAATTGTCAAGAGTTCGGGCATTTTGCAAAAGAATGTGACAAGGCGAAAAAGGATTATACTGGTCCTGTCCTCGTGGTCAAAATAAAAATTCTTCAACACCACGAGGTTATTTAAGTTTGTGAAGCATGCTTGCATGTTTTTGTCCTATTATTCACTTGAGAATGGATAGGACAGCCATTTATTTATAGATTTAAGTTAACTGAGGCGATTAAATTTATTTTTATTTTTATTTTCTGCTCCTCAAAATTTTGAGTTTTTGAAGCAAAAAGAGAAAATGATAGTACATTGACTATTTTGACACCAAATCTAGCACGAAGTAAGCTTAAAAGACTGTGTGCTTAATTGCATTGGTGCATTGGTAGGTCTTAAAACAAACAAATAGAGTAAAGTATGTGATATAAACATAAAGAAACACCTAATTGAAAGAGGTGTTAGTCTCTAGAAAAGTCTCAGTGAGGATGGCAGAAATGTAATAACCTGTCATACTCAAGACTTATACTTGCTTGATCACCCAAAAATAAAATAAAGCAAATAACAAGCATTGAGGTTCTTGACACTGTGAGTCTTTATGCGGCTTAATGATCTGGATATTCATATGTATGAATATTATATTCGCTTTTAGAGCAAACCCAAAGTCATTAAACGTGATCACTGCTGTACCTCATACAAATCCAAATTACTGACTTGATCAAAATCCGCTGTTAGTCATACATTGTTCCTCCCTTGCGTGCGTCTTAATACCATTAAGAACGAACCCCAGGGGATACAATGTATGTAAGCCGACAGATGGACTGGTGCATATTCACTCATAGTAACAGAAATTCAATGCATTGCTCATAAACTTCTATAAAAATCGAATTTTGATCAACAATATAATGGTTTAAGTCAAGTTGGGGTGATGGCAAAAATCAAATTAAGCTTGAACCGAGATTAGAGGCTGATAGTTTCTAATATTCTGTGCTCTAATTGAATCATTAATCATATCACAAAAACACTTGAAAGTTTGTTATTAGATTAAAGTGGACAATAATACCAATGACCGACTTAACACCAGTCACATATCGCTGAAATATAAAACTGTGATGGAAGAGCAATTTGGTCAATATGATTCTCTGCTCAAGCTCGACAAAAATCCAAAAATATGTACTGCTTTTGAAAAAAATCCGACAAAAGCACAAAAATATGTTACATTTTAAATTTTCGGATAATTTTCTGGTAAATATTTAGTTTTATGTAAAAAAAATTTCAAATATCAAAAAGATTTTGCTTTTTATCTTTTTCATATTATTTAATTCATTTTAAGTTATCAGTTTCAAAACGTGAAACGTTTTTTCAGGTATTCAGTTATCGAAATAAAAGGTATCGGTAACTCATTTAAGTTAATGTTAATTATATAAATTTAATAAATTTTTTTAATTTATTTTCTAATATTTAAAATTCATTGATTTAATTTATTTAAAGTTAAAATTAAATAAAGCTTAATTCGTTAAGTATGAATAACGAATTAGGTTGTTTTTTTAACGAACTACATTCTAGTTCATTTACCTAATTCGCTTCCGCACTCTGTAACGAAACATATCCAATTCGTTATGCATATTTAACGAATCAAGACACGAATTGAGACACGAATTGAACTTAATTCGTTATGCCACGTATTATGTTAACTTTAACGAATTGCCTGATTCGTTATTTCAAATTTCAAGCGAATCAGTTTGATTCGTACATTAGGAAGCATGAAAAGACATTGTATATAGGACAGTGCATACGAACCGTCCTATACACCTTCTTCTTCTTCCTTATTCATACAGTTACTCTGCTCAAATTTTTCCAACTTTTTCGATCTTCGAAATTAAGACTTTTGAGTATACCATTGTGTTCATAAGGTAAAGATGATCACATCTATGTGATTTTCGTCAAAAATGGCAAAGATTTGCTATGTTAATTATGAGAATTTGATATCGGGGTTTTAAGGTTTATAAAATCTTCATTATTTGATTAAATACCCGGTTATAGTATTGTACTTTGATATCACTGTAATCGAAACATATTTCCGAGACCCTTGGTGATCTTTAATCATAGATTGATTGATTGATTGACGGGTTAGTGATTGATTGTTGTCTTCAGGTTGTTACGCTGTGTTCAAACCCTTAATAACCTAACTTATTTCATGCTTTTGAACTTCAAATTGACATCATTTGCTTCATATTGTGTTTCCGAAATCTTTACGATTGTCGATTCGGTTGTTCAATGATAATTATGTAATAATCGATACTGGAATCATCCTGTTGACTTTCAGTGTTCTTGGTTAATTTTGACCTTTACCCAGTGAAGTCAAAGATTAAGTCATATTATGACCATTCGTTAACCTTAGCGAATTGGAACTCCACTGTGTCCAATTCGTTAAGTAAATCACACGAACTAGATTAGCGAATAAGTTATTTAACGAACCAGATGTTTATTCGTAAAATCATAAAGAACTAGGGGTTAGTTCGTTATTTTATAATAGTAGTTCGCTAATTCTACTTCGTTAAATTATTTACTTGATAACGAATCAGTTGATTCGTTACATTCTTTTAACGAATCAGACTGTTTTCTTAATGAATAACATTTCAAATTTAATTATTTATAATAATGTAATGTTTATTGATAAATTCATAAGAATTCAAATTATATAAAACAAATAGTTTTTATAAGTATTCAGTTTACTGATAGTGAACATTATTTATTCAGGATTATGGCTGATAACATGGAACAAGATCCCCCTGTTGATGCACCACAACAAGTTCAAGATGCTGATCAACCAGCTGAGGAAGTTCCTTTACTTCCTTATGACCCTCGGCATAATGTGTGTGCATTCATTGATACAGACTTTCCTGATGAGGATGTCTTTGGTGGTATGCTGGCATTTATACGCCGTTCCCGTATCCATTACGCTGTCACTGCTAATCCGGACATTTGATTCAGCATCGTTCGGTCAATTCTGGAACACCGCTCAATATGTCGAAGCTGAGGACCATATAGCTGTTGTGGTTAATAACAAACCAGTTGTTGTCTCAGTTGAAACAGTTCGACGAGTGTTACAATTTGATGACACAATTGATGATCCGAGTGAATATGGTAAAGAACTGATCAAGGGACTATTTAGACGATTGTTTTATGCTAGCAGTCTTACTGCGTATATGTATAACAGAACATACTTGTGTCCCCAATACAAGTATTTACTTCATGTTCTTATTCACTACCTTGGTGGACGTAAGGGTGGGTTTGATGAATGTCGCGTTGCGTTACAATCGGCATTTGTTGCACTTGTTCTGAACAAGCGTTACAATTTTTTTGAAATGATATTCGATCATCTGAAAGAAAATTGTATTCCTGGGAAACGGCGCGTGAAATTCTTGATGTATCCGCGTTTCATCCAATTGTTTGTCAATGATGCTATCAGGGATTTGGTGGTTGATCCGAATGATGAGAATGATAAGTTTAAATTGGATAATATGAAGGCAGATACAATGCGATGAATGAAACTGTACCGTCAATCTCCTCCTCCCAGATTCAAGAGATTGATTGGTCCTCCTGCTAATCCTGATTATGTATGTCCTCCCGAGGATCCATGATGACTCGGATTCCGAGCGTGAAGGAGGAGAAGGTGGGAACGATGATGGTGATGATGGAGGTGATGGTGGTAATGATGGTGATGGTGGTAATGGTGATGTAGCTCTTCTAGAACAACAAGCTGCAGTTGAAGCTGCGTTAGCTGCTACTATTGCAGCTCAACGAGAACGTAAACGAAAAGGGAAAGAGCTGGCAACTAACAGTTCTTCTAAGAGGAGAGTGTCGGCTGGGGTTGGAACCTCGTTTGGTGTTCAACCATCTCGTCCCGCAACTCCTCAACTCCCGACAGTGCCGCCTACTACTAGCACTCCAGAGCTTACTTTGACGACGACGATGGTTCCTCACGACGATGGTTCCTCACGACATACTTTGACGACAACGATGGTTCCTCACCAATGCCTTATGCTACACCTTCTACTGTTTCTCCAACACCGTCCATGAGGCCCCCTCCACCTAGTGATATCTCATTTATGAGAATTACAAGGCCTCAGGGACCAATCCAACCAGTTCATCCATCTTCGTATACTATGCCACCGAATCGTCAGACATACATGCTTTTGAATCATTTTCATTTGTATGAAAATCAAATGTCTGCTGACCGTATGAATCAAGAAGGTCTGATGAAGAACCAGAAGAAGCTGCTCATCTATGTTTCTTTCTGTCAAAAGCAAACAAAAGCCCTTCGTGAGATTGTTGAGTCTCAGGGGGTGAAAATTAAAGAACAAGAAGAGCTTATTCTGCAACTGACATGCAAAGATGATGCGCTAAAAAAGCTCAAGAATGACGATGAGGATTCAGATGAATCTGGTGCTGGTGGTGAGACAAAACAAACTCAAGACCCAGCTTCTGGTGCAGGTACGAGTTCTGTTGATGATTCAAGCAAGCAGATTATTATTTATCCCGATTATACGGCTGCCAAACCGATTGAAATGATCAAGGATGATACTGTTATTTTCATTGATGGTGAGGGGGTGATTAGAAGCATGGTTAATGCTGATGAAATAGCTGTGGGGCAGTTTGTTGAGAAATCGCTAACACGAGAGCAGATTGCTATCTTGCTTGGTCTGAATATAGACGAAATGACCGTGTTAGAAGCTGAGCCCGATGTTGAGGTAATTAATGATGATGAGATCTTAAATGATCCTACTTTTGAGATGAGTACGAATTTATTTATTAATGAGGAGGTCGAGGTGGAGGATGTGACTGCTGAGGATTACCCTGATTTGTTTCAACATACAAATGTTGATCATGGTGCTCCAGTATTTAATGAAGAAATGGTTAAAGAAGCAGAAGACCATCTTGAGAAGACGTCCAAGGGAAAGAATGTCGTTGAAACAAGTGTTGATTCTAGGGCTGATCCATCCTTGGCTGACAATCATAGCTGGTTTGCTCATCAAGACAACAGGGTAGGTAAGATTATCAATACTCACGAGTACGTTGATAAAGAATCGCTAGAAGCCATCGCAAGCGCCAAAGCCAATCAAAAGACTACTTTCAAGGCCGTGTCGAAAGTTCAAGGTGATATTATTTCTTGGCTTTATGATTCTGAATTGAAAGTATGTATTGTTAAATGGAAGAAGGGTGTCCAGTACTACGAAAGGATGCCTGATCTTATCTCATTAATGAGATGGGTCGTACGTACTCTGCTGTATCGTCCATTTATAAATCGAGGCAGGAATAAACATTCAAGTTGGTTTCAACAACATCTGCTGATATTATTTCTTGGCTTTATGATTCTGAATTGAAAGTATGTATTGTTAAATGGAAGAAGGGTGTCCATTACTACGAAAGGATGCCTGATCTTCTCTCATTACTGAGATGGGACGTACGTACTCTGCTGTATCGTCCATTTATAAATCGGGGCGGGAATAAACATTCAAGTTGATTTCACCAACATCTGCTGTTTGAGGTGGATCACGGTTTCAAATTTTTTAAACCACAGATTGCCATCCGTAAACATCTCAATGAGATTGACCCAAGTACAGGTTGGAAGAAGTTGGTTCTTAAGGTTAAAACGCCGATGACAATGAAGCGTGTGCCAGTGAAAATGATGAACCAACACATATGGTTATCTTTCAACCGCTGGTACTACGAACGACAACAGAACTGGCGAGGCCGTCATTGTATTGGGAAAGGGTTTGAAGAATGAGCTGATCAAGATCATCGACCCGATGTGGCTCATTAACTTAACTGAGACCGACAATGACGTGCTCCACAAGAATAAAATATTGATCGAGCGCAATGAAGACTATGATCTAGCTATGCAATTCCAACGCGTTGTGCGTTTATGTTATGAGAACGGAATTCATAGTTGCATAGACTGGCAGTCCAAGCGTTTCAAGTAAAGTAAAGACAAAGACAAAGACAAAGAGCTCAAGACGAGGGGGTGTCTATTAGGCACGGTTTTGCGTCTCGAGTCTTTGTATTTATCATTAACGTATTTGTCGTTTTGGTTTATGTATTTAACAATTAATTTATCTTTTAGTTCGTTAATGTAATAGTCTAGTTCGCTAAGGATGTTTGGCGAACTAGATCTAAGTTATATCCCTCCTGATTCGTTAAGGATGTTTAACGAATCAGGGGGTGATTCGTTAAGGTATTTCTTTGTTAATGTATGTAACGAAGTGGATCCTAGTTCGTTATGGAATGTTAACGAACTAGGTCCATCTTCCTATTTATAGTGAACACTGTTCATAGTTTAATTTAAGTTTTGGAGATTAAAGTGACAGACCTCTGTCTAATCTCTCTCAATCTTCATCCTCATATTAATATTATTAATCACATACATACATACAACTAATATATATATAACATATAATCAAACATGATAATGAGCTAGATCCGTATTTAGGATTAATCGTATTATCAGATCTGAGATCTGTGTAGTGTTAAAGGATTAGTCCAGGTTCAAACAAGAGGATTGAAAATCATTTATTTTTTAATCGTAAAGCAAAAACAAAAGGAAAGAAAAAAATGAATAAATAAAAATAAATAAATTGGTTAGGCATAATAAATTCGAGCGTATGAATGAACTTTTGATAAAAGTGCGGGCACATAGCACATAGGGCATACATGCAATTCGGGGCCCTAAAATAAACTATAACTATACTAGGCCGATATGTCTAACAACCTATCTTATAGTTATGGATTTGGTACCAATATACAGATCACACGTAGCTCGTAACACTAATAAAGCGGCAATAATTATATTTATGACATTTCGTAACGTAACAGGTACATAATTATTCATAAAAAAAAACATGAAAACACTTCATCAAAACAATAAATAAGTTCTTTAGTCAAATAAACTAAGGTATACTAATAATCTTCATCCTTAGCACGCCATCGATTCAACCTGTAGCACGTTGAAAATAATATATTTGTCAACAATTAAGTTGGTGAGTTTTTATAAGTTTTTGCGTATACATATATATATATATATATATATATATATATATAAGGAGCAATTCAACTTTCATAATTCAATAAATATCCATGCGTAAAGTAAATGAAATCAATTAATGTCGTCCTCCCGTTCCTTTAGCCGAGGCCGTAGTAATAGGGAAAATGAGAACCACCTTACGAACAACCTAAGTCATAATGTTAGATGGAGCATGTACGTCCCATCAGACCCTCCCACTATGTGTATGCGTTTGCGTAACTTCCACCGTAAGAATAGTAAACACGTTGCAAGCAATTTCACGTATAATCAAAAACAATATCCAAGAATAGTATGAATATGTAAGCTAATTGTGAATCGATTTATAAATACGCACATAACTAACGAGATAAAACTTGTGACATGCTACACCCCAAAAATTTTAAAAGCGGTAAAATGGTGTTATGAAGAACTCACTTAGAGTAAGGAATACGGTAACGAGGAGATGGTAACGATCAAAGCAACTAGATGATTCTGCGAGAAGTCTCGGTAATTTTTCTTAGTTATTAAAGTATAAACAACATAAATATCTAAAGCGAAAAGAACGAACGAAACGTGAATACAAAACAAAAACAGGTTTATAGTAGATCTGGGGATCGTTAGTTTGTTACATATATTTAAAATGGGTTTTCATAAAAATGTAATTAGCACTTTTATTAGTTTAGTTATTCTTATAAATCGTAATGGAATATTAAGGAAAACTATAAGTTTAACCATTAAAATATAAATTCCGATATATATATATATATACGAAAACGTTAAATTATCTCTATTTTAAAGGTTCAATGGGGTTCGGTTTGGTTAAACGAGTGTGATACAATATTAGTTTTAACATAACATAGGATTTATTAAAGAAAGTAAATAAAACCAAAAAAAATCAATAAAAATCGGGCCTGGGGGATTCGTACCCGCGCCCTAGGACGGTTGAGGGTTTTAACAATACGTACACTGGCCATGTGATCCAGTGTCTAACCTGCTTAGAACACAAAAAAAAAATATATGTATGTATCAGTTAGGTTATCCCCAAATCCACAATGAACCCTAGTTTGTTTAATTCATTTAATTCGTGTGAGTTAATAAAAATTTACTTAGGGTTCTTGTTAACAATGAAATTCCGATTTTGTAACAAGTTTCAATTACCTAGTCTGTATATGAATTGAAAGTGAACTACGAGTTAGGGTTGTGGCCAGAAGATGAACTCAGAAGAGGTCAAGAACTGTTTATTGGCTGCAATTATCTTAGGGTTTTGTTTCGTGATGGTGAGATAATGGTGTGGAGCCATTTAATTGAATTTTGGACTTGTATTTATAAGCAAATAAGATCAAGATCAACCACGTTCAAAGTTAAAGAAAATGGTTTGTAATTGATTCGTTCTAGCTGTCAATTACGCGTTATACTATAACAAGGTGGAGCGTGTATGTTAAGAATCAAAATAATTAATCCAATCCCATGATTTATGGGTCAAAAGGATCAAAAATAATTGAGGGGGGGGGGGGGGGGTTATCTGCGACGGGGAGAAAGAAAGTGGGAAGGAAAAAGTTTTATTATATTGCCATAAGGTCCCTCATGATTGGTTTTGTGATCAATTATGGTAAACAATATAGTGTAGGGGATAAAAGTGCACATAATAGATACTTTAAAGAGTTAAGTGCCATTTTGGTATCTGTGGTTTGTCTAACTACGCAACTTTGGTACCGATTTTGAATTTGTTGCAAATGGTTACCTCACATTTCTAAAACTTGCAATTTCAGTAATTTTTTCTAACTTCGTCTAACTTTGTCCATTAAGTCAGGGGTACTTTGGTAACTTTATTTTTTTCTTTTCTTTTAATCAATTATATGCATCATCATCTTCATCCACCCTTTCCCTATTCCAACCAAAAAACCGTACATCCCTACCCCCCCCCCCCCCCCCGTCTCCCCATATTCACCAATTTTAACAAAAACCTAGCCTACTATCATCCATTACTGCCACCCCACTGCAACCGCCAGACGACGACCACCACCCACCGCACATCTTTACTCTCTCTCTCTTTCTCTCTCTCTCTCTCTCTCTCTCTCTCTCTCTCTCGCTAAGGTATGACGTTGGATGAACGGAGGGGTGGCAGTAGACAATCTAAATTCGTTGTATCGAAACGCGTGGGAGGACGATGGATTAGGTTTTCAATGTCGAGCAATTTAGGCGCTAAGTAGCAGCGGGATGTGAACAGGGCTCAAGATTAGGGCTTTTCTATGTGTTTGGGGTTAGGGTATCCATCACCTGAAGCCTGCTCAACGGGTCAAAACCGACCAGACTGGAGGCAAGTTTCGTCGATTAGCATCAATTTTATATATCTGGGGTTAGTTTTTCACGGTTCTTAAAGACCCTTTTATGGTAAAAATGCTTTGGCCGGCTAGATTGCAGCCGATTTCTGACGGTTCCAACAACCATTAAATCGTACACCTTTTGTCAACCATGCTTTCTGTATCGTTTTCATCAATTTGAATTATTTCCGGCTACGCTCAAGATCTCTCATTCCTGGTGGTCGTTGATTAACATCAATTTATGTTTAATTTTCTGTAAGTTCAAGGTTGAAAATGTGGTTGAAATTTGGAGTTTTTTGAGATCTATGTTGGTGGAAATTGTGTGGTGGTTCATACGGGTAATTTCAGCATTTCATTTCATATCGAAGAAACAGGGTGATAGTTTTGGATTTGTGAAGATGATGTTGATTTTTTTTATTTACATTGTAAGTTTTGTACATTGGTTGCCAGGGGTGGGAGATCTTTTGTGTTAGGAATTTTTGTTTTGTTAGGAAAGTATAATAGATAGGATTTGATTAAAAGAAAAGAATCAAAAATAAAGAAAATAATAAAGTTACCATAGTACCCCTGACTTAACGGAAAAAGTTAGACAGAGTTAGAAAATGGTACCGAAATTGCAGGTTTTAGAAATGTGAGGTAGCCATTTGCAATAAATTCAAAATCGGTACCAAAGTTGCATAGTTAGACAAACAATAGGTACTAAAATGGCACTTAACTCTACTTTAAATAATTAAAAATATGCGTAAATGTAATAAAGACCGAAAGACATAATTAATAAATGGAAGTTTTTATTAAATATAAATATCTGATTACAAATGGGTAATAAAACGGACACAAACACGACACCAAACTTGATGAATGTCACAACATTCCCATCTTTAGTGAAATTGCGTCCCGAAATTAGGAATAAACATCAGTAGCATAAAGATGTGTATACTTATTCTTCATTTGGTCTTCACGTTCCCAAGTGACTTCCGCACCGCACTTAGATTCTCAACGAACCTTGACCAAATGGATTCAGCTACGCTTGGTTTCCTTATCCATTCGATCCACTATTTCCACCGGTCTCTCAACAAAGTGCATTGTCTTATCGATACGTACCTCGTTGAGAGGGATTTGAAGGTTCTCGTTAGCTAGACACTTTCGAAGGTTCGAAACATGAAACACAGTATGTATGCATTGAAGCTCTTGAGGGAGCTCGAGACGATAAGCAACATCTCCGATTCGTTCAAGGATTTTGAACGGACCAACAAAACGGGGGGCTAGTTTACCCTTCATACCGAAACGGACTACTCCTTTCCAAGGTGAATCTTTGAGGAGGACAAGGTCACCAACTTGGAATTCCAAGGGTCGTCGTCGCGTATCAACGTAAGACTTTTGGCGACTTCTAGTAGTAAGCAGATTATTATGAATTTGAGCTATTTTTTTGGTGGTATCTTGTATATTTCGGGTCCAGTGAGCTGAGTCTCACCGATCTCGTTCCAACAAATAGGGGAGCGATATTTAGGCCATAGAGTGCTTCGAATGGAGCCGTTTTGATGCTCGAATGATAACTATTATTGTATGAAAACTCAACCAACGGAAGCTGAGTATCCCAATTACCACCAAAATCAAGCACACAAGTTCTTAGCATGTCCTCAAGGGTTTGAATGGTTCTTTCAGACTGATCATCCGTTTGAGTATGATAAGCGGTGCTAAGATCTAGACGGGTTACCAAATCGTTTTGAAGCAAATTCCAAATATGAGACACGAAAAAACCATCACGGTCATATATAATACTCAAAGGTATCCACAGCGAAAAACAATCTCGTTGACATAGATTTGAGCGAGCCAATTGATCAAAAGCTTTTCCCGAATGGGAATGAAACGGGCTGATTTGGTTAATCAATCAATGATTACCCAAATACTATCATGTTGCCTCTTGGAGGTGGGAAGTTTTGTGATGAAGTCCATCGTAATGTTCTCCCACTTCAAGTCGGGAATAAAAGGTTGCACGAGCAAACCAGCAGGTTTTTGATGCTCGGCTTTTTACCTTAGCACATGTTAAATAATTAAGAATATACGTAAATGTAATAAAGACAAAACCGAAAGACATAATTAATAAATGGCCTTTTTTGTTAAATATAAAGATCCGATTACAAATGGGTAATAAAACGGACACAAATACGACACCGAACTTTACGAATGTCACATTTGAGGCAAGCCAATCTGGAAGCCAAAGTGAACAGCAAAGGTTTAATGTCCAGATGTTGGATGATAGCGATACATCTTTAATAGCAAGTGGACATCGTCCTTATGTTCCAGGAATCACAAATCAAGGGAATGACTATCAAGCACTGTTTTCATTGTTCACTGAGTCATAAAATTCCTTCGTGGCCAAGAATTTGATTCACACAAGTGTGGTGCAAGAAGTTTGGAACAAATTGATGTTGATGATTTAGAAGATATGGATCTTAAATGGCAGGCTACAATGTTGGCTTTGAGAGGCAAGAAACTGTACAACAAAACAGTGAGGACAACATTTTCTAGAGCAAGTGACAGGATTGGTTTTGACAAATCCAAAGCAATCTGCTACAATTGTCAACAACCTGGTCATTTTCCAGAGAATATAACCAACCAAGACAGTTTCCGAACAACAATCAACAGAGAAACCAAGTTTAGTATCAAAATAAAAATCAGGGGCAACAAAGACAGTTCAGTAACAACAATTTCCCATAACGGAACCAACAACATATTGTCCCTCAACAACACATTTCAAATAAATAAGCCAATCCCTCCTCAAGCTCCTACCAATCAAAACAGGAACAATGTCAATCAACCAAGAAACCAAGGGAATGTTGTTGTAGCTGAACAACCACAAGATGGTTTGTTTGACTAGAGTAACCATGCTGAAGACATTAAGAAGCAAATGTTTCTTTTATGTCAAAGATTGGTGAACGAGCTAAATCTTCATCATCTCAGGTACATTCAAATCTCACAACTTTTGAATTACTTGAAATGAATGATGTATTGAGAAAGGAAGTTGGTCGATTGAAATCTGAGTGTTTCAAGCAACATAGTATTAATAATGTGTATGAGATGAGTGAAATAACTTATGAAAATCAAATCAAAAGTTTGGAACAAGATTGTATAGACAGTTATGAAACTCAATCCAGTTACACCACAAAGATTGAAGGATTAAAGAATATGTACATTGAAAAGAAATTAAATAACACTCAACTTCAAGTTGAAGTTGAGTTTCTGAAAAATCTTGTAACAACTAGTAACATCTGTGGAAAATTGAAGACAATTAAAGAAGAAGATAAGTACAATGTTGTTCCTCAACCCTTTAACGACAATTATTCATTAAAGGTTGACAAAGAAAATAGAGGAGCATATCTTGATCAATTCAAAAATGTGTCTGAAGATAAAGAGAAATTTATTGAAAATTACATGATGATTGATGTTGATAATGAAGGAGAATTTGGGGTGAAAATTGCTAAAACAAAAGAGAAATTGGTAGACAAATATGTTGGAATTCCAGTTTCAGTGGAAGATCAAGAGTATATTATGTCAAGTGAAGACGATACTAGTGAGTCAAGTGATCAATGCTCTAGGTGTGGTAGTTTTAAAGGAAAGGACAAGAGGATAAAAGGTTCAAAGAACAATGCCCTTTGTTACAAAAGATTACACCAAATATGAAGAATATGAGAAGAGAACACAAATACTTTGATATTTGTTGATCTAAAAGAAAGAAAAATAACGATAATCAGGCTGTCAAGGGTTCATCAAAGAAATCAAGTGTCAATGTCAACAAGAGGAAGGAATAAATCTTCAAAAGTGAAGATCATTTTCTGCCAATCTATCCAGTGTTCTCCAATCATGAACAGTTTGATGTGGGAGATGTGGAAAGCATCTAAGATTATGCTTGAAGATGGTTGAGACCAAGAAGTGATATGATTGAAAGCTCAATCAAATTGTAAAAGGTAGCCTTTGTCAAAAGTTCAGTGGAAACAGAAGATATAAAGATTGAGGAATTTGTGTCATTCTCAATCAACTTTTATAGCCAACTTACTCCTCAAAAGATCATTGGAGTTGAACCCCCAAGACCAAGTGAAATATTTAAAAGGGGCAACTCAAGTAAAAGCTTTTAAGGTCAAGTATGGTACAAAGTCTGTGATGTTTATTGTCCTCACACTGACTCATGTCAATAAAGGTTCTCTCCGGAACCATTTCATGTTCCAGGTTATAAAATATTTGCACAGGACTTTGCATTTTCAAGAAAAGATACAATGAGTACTTGAATAAGGAAACTAAGAAATATGATGGTCAAGTGAAGAATGATGAATCATTTTAGAAGAAAAAGATCTTAACCACCAAGAAACTCAATAGAAGTCAACATGTTAAGTCTCAAGCGTCTGTGAAGTCTATTGACTCTGAAAAATCAACATGTGAAAGAAAGAGTAAGCTGAAGAAGAAAATATTCAGCAGAAAGCAATCAAATGAACATACTGGTGATGAGAAGTTTCTCATGAAACATGGTTATGAAACACATGGTTTTTTGTGAAAGCCAAAATCTGAAGCTCAAATGGCAATCATGAAAGGGAAACAATCATCAAAAAATGCAAAAAGCATAATTCTCTATTATGGAAACTCAACTGAAACTGGTTATGATATTGATCAGTCTTTTGAATTAGTTTATGAGGATCCATAACCAATTGCAACTGATGATGATGTTGCTATTGATTTGCAAGCTGAAATAGCTTGTGATTCATCACTTAACTGATTTTTTTCTTTTGAATTGTGCAGGAACAAGCCATAGTAATGAATTATGTATGGTTTATGGACAATGGATATTCCAGACACATAACCCGTGATAAAAAATCATTGGTCAATTATGAAGAAAAGTTTGAAGGCCCAATTGCTTTTGGTAGTGATGAAAATGGAGGGAAGATTATGGGCAAAGGTATTCTAACCAATGTGAAAGTGTCTTTTGATAATGTTTTTCATGTGGAAGGTCTGCAATATAATATTTTGAGCATATCACAGATGTATGATAAAGTTATATGGTTGGATTTGATGAATCTCACAGTTTCATTCTGAAACCCGAGTTTGTGATTCCACCTTATATGTTTATGTTGATGGCTTCTAGAATGGAAATTTGTATGAACTAAGGATGATAGATGCCATTTTTAGAGGTGGAACATGATTTGTCTCCAAAGCTTCTGAAAATGAAACAAAACTCTGGCATAGAAAGTTATGTTATGTGAATCTTAAGAACATGAACAAACTTGTTAAAGGTGGACATATAATTGGGTAACCTACAAGAGAGTTCAAGTTGGATGACAAATGTATTTCATGCCAAAAGGGGAAGCAGCATAAAATCATCTCACAAAACAAAACTCATAAATTCAATTGAACAATACTTGAAATGCTTCATATGGATCTCTTTGATCCTGTGAGTGTTCCAAGTATTGGCAAAAACAGATATTGTTTGGTGATTATAGATGATTATTCAAGATTCACATGGGTATACTTTCTGAATTCAAAAGATAAAGCTGCCGAGATGATCAAAAGTTGTGTAACTATGATTGAGAATCAATTAGATTCAAGGGTGAAGGTTATGAGAAGTGATAATGGATCTGAGTTCAAGACTGGGACAATGACTGAATTTTGTGAAGCTAAAGGAAAATTTCAACAATTCAGTGCCCCTAGAACCTCAGAAAAAAATGTTGTTGTAGAAAGAAGAAACATAACACTAATTGAGGTTGCAAGAACCATGCTTGCAGATGCTTATTTGCCTATGACATTTTCGGTAGAAGCTATCAACATTTCATGTTGTGTTCAAAATAGAGTCATTCTCAACAAAAGACAAGACAAAACTCCCTATGAGATTTTATATAAGAAAAACCCTAAATCAAGTTTCTCAAGCCATTTAGTAGCAAATGCTCTTTGTTAAAAACTAAAGATTATTTTAACAAGTTTCAATCAAAATCTCTAGATTGTTTTCTTTGTTGGATATTCTTCATACTCAAAGGCATACAGAGTATATATGAAAGATCATTTAAGTAAGATTGAATCTTCTGATATAATCTTTAATGAAACTCAATTCAATACTGTTGATTGAGCATCATGGTTGTTTGATCCAGAGAAGATGATCAAATCTTTCAAGATCTATCCTGAAAAACTTTGATGAAAACTTTTATAGAACAAGTGTCCCTAAAGCAACTTCTGAAAAGAAAGTTGATTTGGACAAATTATGGTCCAAAGGTACTGATAAGGATAATGAGTTCTCTTTTAATAAGAATTCTTCTAAAGATGAAAATAAAGATGAACAAAATGAACATCTTGATCATTCCACAAGATCAAGAAAATCATGACATGAATATTGATCAAACAAGTGACCAGCAAGATCAAGACCAAACTTAAAGACAATCAAGATTTGAAACTTTGTTTCAAAACTTGAATATGGGAAACTAATGTTGCATCAACATCAACTCAGAATGTTGAAGAAGCTACTGTGAACAACAATGAATCATCTGAAGAACCGGATCTCAATTACTCAAATCTTGATTCAAACATTACTTCAAATCAAATCATCCTAACTTCTTATGTTCAAAGAAATCATCCTGCTGAAAACATAATTGGTGACCTGCATGAAAGAGTGACCAGAAGTGCATTTGAATCTATAAATATTAGTTTGTACTCCTGTTTTCTATCACAAAATAGAACCTAAAAACATTGTTCAAACTTTGAAGGACTATAGTTGGTTTGAAGCAATGTAGGAAAAAATTAGCTCAATTCGGAAATCTGCAAGTATGAGAAACTAGCTGATAAGCCAAGAGGAAAATTTGCAATTGGCACCAGTGGGTTTTTCATAAACAAGAAGGATGAAAAAGGAATTATAATGAAGAACAAGGCAAGACTAGTTGCACTTAGATGTATACAAGAAGAAGGGATTGACTTTGAAGAAGTATTTGCTTCCAGTAGCAAGGCTAGAAGCAATAAGAATCTTCTTAGCCTATGCTGCTTCAAAGAATATAAAAGTGTTTCAATTAGATGTTAAATCTTCTTTCGTAAATGGCAAAATATAAGAGGAGGTGTATGTTACTCAACCTCCAGGTTTTGAGGATCCCTGATTATCCAAATAGAGAATATAAACATAACAAGGGCTCTATATAAACTACATCAAGCTCCAAGAGCTTGGTATGATGAGTTGTCCAATCATATACTTGCTAATGGTTTTCAAATGGCAGCCATTGACAAGACCCT
>NW_027502168.1:0-66148 GCF_021521415.1 Bidens hawaiensis
ATGAAATAATTAGGGATTCTAGAAGAATGTCAAGGTCTATAAATAGCATCCTAGGTTCCATTTAGGGTACGACTGAGCGCACGCAATACGAGGGCACAAACATTCCAAGGAATATTCTCTTTGTTTCCACGTGCCGCCGCCGCCGTCACGAAACCCTAGACATCCATTTACTGTTTCATTAAATGATACATTTAATACAGTGAATCTTTGTCTTTGAATATGTTCTTACTGAATATTATTTATTGTTTTGTTGTCAATATATCACACATTTGTTCCCACTTATTGAATATCCTGATTCCGTCGGGATATCCAATAGGTCTTTGGGTTATTAGATCTGTTTGTTCTTATCAACCTTCTTAAGGTTACACTAGATTCTCAATCCTGACAAAACAGCCCTGACAAGAACACAATTGGACAGCCACCGGTTAAGCCTAAAATGAACTTATCGATTAATAACGAGTATAACAAGCAGATTTTAGCATGCGAAGATGCATTTTATTACATAGGAAAACTATAGAAATAAATTATGAAATTTTTACCAGTGTTGCATAAATGTCTTAGGTATTTAAAAACATTTTTATTATATTTTTCCAATGCACACAAAAATCATAGACATTCATTCAACACAGAAAGGTACGTGCAGCTATTACAGTGCGCAACAGAGTGTTTTATTTGTTTAAAACTCAATACCAAACCAAATTAAACGATTCCAATTGGATTGGAATCCTAACTCAAAATGTGAACTTTCAGAAGTGGAATCAACCAATTTGGACATGTCAAAAAAGATTTATGATGTCGGGAAGACAAACCAGAATCCGTCACCCCGCTTCAGCTTTGAAACCATTTGTATAAAATCATAAAAACCATTCAAATCTCGTCCAAAAATTACAAATTATACCTTTATGGAAACTATACTTAAATTAGGATATCATGGAATCAAGAATCGATAAAAAAACACTCAATTTTTATCGAGTTACAAACCAAAAAATACATGAGTACGAATATATCAGAAACTGTTTTAATCAAAACTCAAATCCTAACATGTTTATGACATCTATAGGGTTCAATAAGGGGTTTAATGGTGAAAAACACTTGCATTGGTATATTACTAACTTGAATTAAAGTTTCTCACCTTGAATATGGATGGAAAAATAAAAAAAAAACGAACTTGGAATGGCAGTAGAAGCTGCTATCAGGCCAGAAGAAGGAATATGCTAGGGTTTTGTTATAATATAAAATATATTACACTCTAGCCCCATAAGTTTGAAGGATGCATAAATTTGGAAGAAAAGTTAATTAGTTTAACTTACGAGAATGTCAAGGAGGTCCCCGAAGAATGCCGGATCAAACCCGATAAATATACAAACTCTACAACGTGCATGCCGTTAAACGAAAATGTTGGGTGCTACATACTAATATAACACTTTAAGTTATAAGATGCAATATTTTGGGAAAAGAATGGATAAACGGAATTTTAAAACGTATTACAAGGCTCTAAATTAGAAAGATGAAAACCCGGCTTTTAAACAAACATTCATAAACGATCAAGCCGATTAACGAAATTTACGGGCGTTACAGTTTCTTGGCAATAGTTAATGAGGCGGACAAAAATCATCCTAGCTTGAATTATTTTTGACATTGTGGTAGCGAAGTGGTGAAATTATATGTGTTACACGTAAGGATGGGTTCTCGTGTAAATATCTTTACGGGGTTAGGTTTGAGTATCCAAGAGTAATGTTGGGTTTGGATTGACTTAGGCATAGCTTTGAGGGTTGAATGTATTGTTGTGGTTAGTAATGAATCTTGGTTTGTCACGGACGGGATTGCAACAGTCAATTGCTTGATAATTTGGGTTACATTTTGTGGGTTGCGTTTCGAGGACAACATCGAGGAAAACGAGAAGACATGCTACGAAGCGTGAAGAATTCATGTGACATGGAACGCAAATATGAAATTCGTATTAATAATCAACGGAAACTTTACATAAAACATCCCTAAAATCGGAATCAATCTTTATAAATCATAAGAAATGAAACCGTATGAAGTAAAATTTGAAATCGAGATTGAAATGTTGATAAGTTTTTGTACTTCAATAAATCTATTAAATCATTGAATAAACATATAAAATTTTGAAATAAATTATAATTTAACGTAAACTTAATATAAGTAGTGAAATCAAATTTAAAATTGAGTGTTCATTACTTTTTGGATTTTCAATTAAAACCATAATAATGATTAAATTGTATAAAGAAAATGAATTGAAAATCGACAATTCATGTATCACATGACTTTTCGTGCTTTCAATTCAAAACAACGAAATAATGAGTATTTACGAATAGAAAATCGACTATTCATATATCACCATGACTTTTTGAATTTTTCAAAACAGTAAATGAATATATAAATAAAGGAAATGAATTGAAATTCAATTATTCACATAACCTAATGACTTTTAAAACCACAATATAAACAATTGGGTATTCGGAATCACACGTTGTAAGAATCATCATAACTTGTATGATCCAATAAAAATATAAATCAAAATGCGTAATCAAATCGAACCAAAAGCTGGTTATTCATGTATCACCACGACTTGTCAGACTTTCAGTTAAAACACATTGTAAAACATTGAGGGTCGGAGTCACACGTCGCATGAACCATCATGACTTGTATGACATCCTAAGGAGTGTAAACATATCCTTATCACAAAAAAGACATGATCACGTTTTAAAACATAAAGATGTGATTCGTATGGCGTTTGTGTGGTACGCTTTGGCTTAGGGTTTCATGCCCTTTCCGAACTCTCCAGGTAAGCAACCAGGTCCCGCGGCTGATTGAGATTTATGCGCATTGCTTATTCTTAGGTTTCATGAAGATTGGTGTCAAGATTTCGGAAAACAAGCATGTCCCCCTACAGTTACTGCATACCCGCCACGTAAAACCATCTTTATGAAGAAAAATATCGGAAAACCGAAATAAAATTGATTAAAAAATATTTGAAAATATTTGTTTAGGCATAAACCTTGGAGCTTGTGTGTGAATATATGTACAGGAGATGTTATAAAATATTATAAATATAAATTCAATCGTATGATGAACTTTTAATATAAGTGCGGGCACCTAGCACATAGAGTATTCATGCAGTTTGGCAAGTAATATAAACTATAATTATACTAGGCCGATATGTCTAACAACCTATCTTATAGTTACCGCTCTTATACCAATCTGTAACACCCCGACTTTAAGCAGAATATGCCCGGGTGTAAAGTACAGATCATTCATAAGCTCGTAATGCTATTAAAGCGACATTAATTATAATTAATTCATTTATATCATCAAAAGTACACACATTGTTTATAAATAAAAGAAAAAAATAACACTTTATCGAAAAAGTAAACAAGTTCTTTATTTCATTATCTTAAGGCATAATAATGATCTTCGTCCTTAGCGCACTATCGATTCAACCTGTAGCACGTTGAAAATAATATATTTTTTCAACAATTAAGGTGGTGAGTTTTCATAAGTTTTTTGCGCATACATATATATTGAAAACTCATGATTCAAAAATCGTCATGCAATAAGTATTCAAGCGTAAGTAAATGAAATCAAATAGTGTCGTCCTCCCGTTCATTTAGCCGAAGCCGCTGAAGTCGGGGAATGAGAACCACTTTACGTAAACAATCGAAGTCACATTGGACCCTCCCACTATGTGATGCGTTTGGTTTGCGTAACTTCCATCAATAAAACAATAAACACGTTGCAAGCAAGTTCACGTATAATTATAAACAATATGCACGAATAATATTAACATATATGATATAAGTAAATAGATTTTTAAACAAGCGCATAACTAACGAAAGAAAAACTTGTGACGTGCTACACCCAAAACATTATAAAGCGTTAAAAATCAGGTTGTGAAGAACTCACCTCGAAGTTTAAGATCAACTTGAAATAAAAGCGAAAACGCGTTAACGAAATCGAAGCAACCGAACATCTCAAACTATAAATAAAACACAACATCTAACTATCGGGATTGAAAAAAATTATATATATTGGGTTAACGAGATATTGCACTATTTTAATATATTAGCATTTTATGGCATTATTATATTTAAATTTAACGGAATTTATAACGAACTATAGTATTTTAATAATATAACTTTAAAAATCTAATATTATTATGGGAAAAGTGAGGCACGGATTCTTATCGGGATTTTATCTTTGAAAATCAACAATTTAACGTGTTATAAAGTTAACGAAGAAATTTTACCGAATTAGAGTTTATGAATTAGAGTTAAAGAAGAAATTTTACCGAATTAGAGTTAACGGATTCTGGTTTAACGAAAGAAAATCTAATGAAACAAAATTTTAATGAGTTTTAAAGTTATTGTAATAAATCTATTGTAACGGAAATTATAAACCACTTTTAACGATATAACGAAATTTAAAGTTAATATTGTAATGAAAAAATAAATTAGTTGTAATGGTTTAACGATCGTGAAGGTTGGGTTTTAGTTGAAAACGATATTTATATTTTTATAAAAGTTTTATTTGATTTTTAATAATTTAATTCGATTAAAAATAATAAAGAAAAGGAGTTTTTTTTATAAAACAACAAAATGAAATCATGACCCGGTTCGAACCTGGGTCTTCACACCCACACTATTGATTCTTAACCAACTGATCTAGCATGTATGTTGTTTAAACACAGAAACATAAATATATAACTTAACAATCAAAGTTCATCTTCTTCCCCATTAAACCCTAGGTTCAATTCTCTTAATCCATCCCATGTTTGTTTATATTAAGATAGGGGTTTTGATTGTCGGCCAAACACTAACAAAAATCATATAAAGATTACCTGGATTGCTTATTGATTGGTGTTGAACGACGGGATGGCTGGAATTAACTTGGAAGATATATTACAGTTTATTTAGCGTGTGTTAGCAATATTTGAATCTGTGAACGAGTTTAGTTTAATGAAAAGATCTAATTTATACTAGTTATTGGAGATTGTACAAGTTATTGCCATTCAATTGGGTTCGGCCGTTTCCGGCGATGGTCACGGATAAATTGACGGTTTTTGGACGTTAATATTACAATTAATATGTTGACTAATGTATATTAACAAAGGCTAAAGTCGTTGAACTAGTTTAACAGGTCAAGAGGTGTGAATTATAGGTTAAATAGGGTGGCCGGAAAAGCTGCAGCCGTCGCCGGCGGCTTTGGCCAGAAAGACGATGGGAGTAAGGGGGGTGGGGCTGGGTTGATGTTTTTAATTTCTTAATTTAAATAATTTTTGTGTTTGGCCCCTAAAGTTTCATATTGTGTTAAAACTGAATTTAATTTAAATTTTAAAAGTGAACCTTATACATTGAAATAAATATGATGAAATAAAAATTTGAATGCTTGGATAATTTTTATATTTTACCCAAATAGTGCAACTCGTTAATCCGTTAAATCAAACTTTAACTTACAGAGTTTCGTTATGTGAAAAAAAAAATGAAGACGAAGAACGAACAAACGTAAGTCCACGTGCATAATAAATTATCAACGAACGATAAACAAAAATGCTTCGAACCGCAAATCGGATTTGGTTTAACGTATATACTTATAAATGCAAATAACAAGTAACGAATGTCAAAATGCATGAAACGAACTAAAGATATATATATATATATATATATATATATATATATATATATATATATATATATATATATATATATATATATATATATATATATAACAAAAACCCAAAATTCGAAATGGGTCGGGTTTTCGGGTTTGAAAAGTAATAAATTTTACACCAGCCACTATCCAAGAGGCTATCGGTTTAGCCCACAAGTTAAACGTACAAGCTGTGAAACAAGGAACCCTGCCTTAGAAAAAACTGACTTTAGGAACAAGTGATAATAAGCATTAGTGGGAGAGCAGTGGTAGTAACAAGGGTAACACAACATCATTTCCCAAAAACTCTCATTGCAATCATCACAGAAGATTTGAATCATTCAGGAAAATAACCAATCAAACTCGAACCAGAATCAAGTGGTTTATCTAGGAAGGGATCCTAAATGTAACAGGTATAACCTTCACCATACCGGTCTGTGTGACAAGTCGAGATGCCAATGTTGTGGCAAGATGGGTCATGGCGCAAAGTATTGCAGGAATGATTTTCCACAGAAGCAAACGCCGGTATAAGAGGTACCCAAGGGATGTTTTGAGTATGGTTAGGAAGGACATGTCAAAAGAGACTGCCCAAAACTGATGAGCAATTGCAACGGCAGGAACAATGGAAATGTGAAAGACAACAGGGGTGAAAATGGAGGCACCGGTGGTGACAGGAAAGGAATTTTGATTGGTTCAGGTCAGACCTTATCTGACTCTAATACTGTTAGGGGTAAATTTATGTTGAATGGACGCTATGCTTTAATTCAATTTGACACCGGCGCTGAGAGAAGTTTATTTCCACTAAGTGCTGTAAGTTATTGAAAAATAACCCGTTAGTCTTAGAGTCAAAGTTTATAGTAGAAGTCGCGAGGGGAAAACCATTGATGTACCCATATTCTCCAACCATGTAAGTTAGTATTGTCAGCTCATACCTTCGACATTGATCTTTTACCGGTAGAACTTGGTAGTTTTGATGTAGTAGTAGGTATGGATTGGTTGTCTACGAATCAAGCCGAGGTAGCCTGTCATGAGAAGATAGTCCGCATCCCTCTCTTTAGTGAGAAGTCCTAAACATTCAAGGAGATAAGAGTGGTGTAGTTATGGGCATCATCTCTCTTATGAAGGTGCAAAAGTTGTTATGTAAAGGACACATAGCTGTTCTAGCACTAGTGTCCGATCAAAAGACCGAAAAAAATTATGGATATTCCAATCGTCAGGGATTTTCTTGAAGTCTTTCCTAAAGACTTGTCTTGTCTTGCCCCACACAGATAGGTCGAATTTCAGATAGACTTAACCCCTGGTGCAACTCCCATTGCTCAAGCACCTTACTGTCGCAATCCTAACGAACTGGAAGAACTGTCTAAGCACTTGCAAGAATTGTTGGAGAAGGGTTTTATATGTCCGGGTTCATCTCCGTAGGGAGCCGCCGTATATTTGTTAAGAAGAAGGACAAAACGTTTCAAATGTGAATTGACTATAGAGAATTCATCATAGTTACAATTTAGAACCGATATCCCTTACCCCGTATTGATGACCTCTTTGACCAGTAACAAGGATCTGGTTACTATTGAAAAATCGATCTGAGTTCTGGTTATCATCAACTTTGGGTTCGGGATGAAGACATATCTAAAACGGAGATCCGCTCTCGTTACGGTCATTACAAGTTTGTAGTTATGCCATTTGGGTTAACAAACGCTCCGGCAGTGTTCATGAATCGAGTTTGTAAACCTATCTAGATAAGTTTGTTATTATATTCATTAACGACATTCTAATATACTCTAAGAGCAAGAAGGATCATGAAGGGCACCCGCGCTTAATTTTGTAACTCCTAAAAACAAGAGCAACTCTATGCCAAATTTTTGAAATGTGATTTTTGGATCCGAGAGGTGCAAATTTATAGGCCATGTGATAACGAAAAAGGAATTCACGTTGATCCGTCAAAAACTTAGTCCATCAAAGTTCTAGGTTTAGCCGATTATTATTGATGGTTTATTGAAAGACTTTCGAAGATCGCACAACCTCTCACAACACTGACCCACAAGGTGCCACATATAGTTGGGGCGAAGAACAAGAAGCAACATTCAATACCTTAAAGAAGAAACTTTGCAGCATGCCAATTCTGCCATTACTAGACGTAGACGATGATTTTGTTTTTTACTGTGACACTTCCATCCAAGGACTGGGGTGTGTCCCTATGTAGTGTGAGAAGGTTTTTGCGTATGCTTCCCATCAACTACTGTTTTGGAGTTGGGAGCCGTTATCTTCGAGCTAAAAATCTGAAAACACTACTTATATGGAATCAAGTCCAACATCTACACTGACCATAAGTGTCTCCAGCACATATTCGAGCAAAAGGAGCTGAATATGAGGCAGAGAAGATGGGTCAAACTCCTCAATGATTACGAGTGTGCCATTAAAAATCATCTGGGAAAGGCTAATGTTGTTGCTGATACCATGAGTCGAAAAGAAAATAAAACACCTAGAAGTGCTCGGGCATTGTAGTTAACAATTCACATAGGATTACATCAAAAAATTTAAGAGGCTCACCCCGAAGCTCTGAAAGCTGAAAATTTTAATTCTAAAAATTTGTGTGGAATTTATGGAAATTAAGAAGGTAAGTCCGATGGTATTCGGTACTATAATGAGCAGATTTTGGTACCTCATAATGGGAATTTGCAAGAATTGGTCATGGACGAAACGCACAAATCTCGATATTCATTATATCCTAGTTCAGACAAAATATACCAAGATTTAAAGAGCTCTATTGGTGGCAAGGTATGAGAGAAGAAGTTGCTGGTTATGTGGCTAACTGTTTGACATGTGCCAAAGTAAAGGCAGAGTATAGGAAACCATCTGGTTTTCTTGAGCAACCGGTGATCCCAATAGAAAAATGGATAGATTAGCAACTTGCTGCAATATTATCTAGGTAATAGTGGATCGTTTGACGAAGTCAGCACACTTCCTAACTAGTTGAGAGACCGACAAAATGGACAGATTGGCATGGATTTATATAAGGAAATTGTTGCACGTCATGGTGTGTCGATCTCTATTATATTGGACCTTGATGCTAGATTTACTTCGAACTTTTGGCAATCGTTACAAAAAGCATATTGTACACGACTTTATATGAGCACGACTTATCATCCTCAAACTGATGGTCAAATTGAACGAATGATAAAAACATTGGAGGATATGCTTAGAGTATGCGTCATTGATTTTGGAAACCGTTGGGAAACACAGTTACTGATGTGTTGCAAAATGCACGTATTTTCCGCGTCTTTTATACGTATTATATTATATTTTAGGTGTTTTTACTTGATTTATATAGGTTTTACATAGTTTTAATAATCATGTAGGTTTTGGGTTACAAGGAAGAGAAACCGGGACGTTTCGAGGAGCTTACGAGCATTATACGCATACGATTCCAAGACAAGGCTCAAAGCCCAACCCATATGCATCATGGAGGCCCAAGTCTTACATTATACTTATAATATAAAAAAAATAAAAATAAAACCTAGAAGCTGCCAGCAGCTGCCGATCGCAGGAACAGCAGCAAGCAAAGTGAGAAATATCTTTTTTCGGCTAGGGTTTGAAGGTTGTGGCGGCTAGGGAAGGAAGAAGATAAGAACCAAGCCTCGGGATCATTCACCACTGTTTTTTACAGCCGAGAGCAGCCCCGGAACATCTCATATCCTTACATCTTTTTCATTGTTCATACACTTTTAGTTTCTTGCTTAATTGTTGAATTGTTTTGCAATTACTTGAGAGATTGAATTGTTTATGATTAGAATTGATTGTTGGACGATTGTTAAGATGATTGGTATGAGTTTTATGATCATTTTATTGAGTTTTAGCTGCTGTCCAATTAGGATTCTCGGCTAAACTTGTTAGTTCTACCTAGGAATAATGTTAATTGTTAGTGTTTGATGAGTTTTATGGATTGTTTGATTGATAGACTTGATTTGTTATTGTAAAGTTTGAATTAGACATGAAATAAGTTGTGTTTAGTCGCTGGAAATTTTGGTGATTCATTGCATAAACCCCGTGTGTCGGTTGATTAGTTTTGTATTGATTGATCGGTGCTTGTTTGATTCTGAACTTTGTGTTTAGGGTTTGTTTGCGGTAGGTACCACCATAGGGTTTTGTTGCATGATTATTGGATTAAGTACAGTGGTTAGAAACCTTCTTTGAGACCGAGAGGTGATAGGAAGTTAGGATTGTCTCATTGCCTTTGCATGCTAGAATAATAATTACGCGAGAGCGAGTTTGTTTCTTGTCAGGTTTAGGTGTTTTGAGCGACTAGTTGATCTATTTTAGTTTAAGTTGAATTGTTCCTCTATCCTTGGTTGTCTAGTATTCATTGCCATTAGGGTCGAGTGTTGGTGAGACCAAGAGGTGATCCATCATTAGAACACGTTAGCAATTGTTTTCCGATTTGGTCGTTTTAGTCGATTTTGAGTAGCTTAGGCTTGTTAAGTGAGACCGAGAGGTAATCCAGTGAACCCGAGCGATCCTTAGTCGTGTCATCTTTAGGGACCGGTGTCTAGATATCATCCAATCCATTAGCTTGTTAGGCCTACAGTTTGATTCAGACCTAGGTAGATGTTTTTCTCCATCCTAAGTCAACACAGTTAATTCCCCGTTAAGTTTTCTTTTTTTGGTAAGTTTTGTCAGTCAGTTAGGTTAGTTCAGTTAAGTAATTAAAAATCAAAAATCAATATAATATTTTTCTAAGGTAGGTCTTGTCTAGGGTTAGTAATCGTTAGCATCTTACGTGTCCACGTGTTCGATACTCGGACTTCCTAGGTCTATACTACTTGCGATCGGTACACTTGTTGGTTGCGTGTGGTTTTAGGATTTTCATTTTATGTTTAAAGCTTAGTTGTGAGGGTCATTATTATAGGGTTATCCGACGCACATCAAGTTTTTGGCATCGTTGCCGGGGACACGGTTTTAGGCGTTTTGAGAGCAATCCGAGTTAGGACTTACCTTTTGTGCTACTTGTAATTATTTTTGTTTTATTTTGCTTATTTGTTAGAATAGTTTAGATAATTTTATTTCTAATTATAGTTTTATGCGACAGACTCGATCTCGTGGACCACCCGATACTGAAGCATTCCCCGAGCAAGAGAGAGAGTTTCATGAGAGATGTCGTCCTGTTTCACCTTCATCCACTTCTTCATCCGTTGACTCTGACGATAGGGATAGGATCATGGGCGACATTCCACCACCGAGGAGGACAGTTGCAGACTGGGCCCGACCGGCCAATGCTGGCGCGAGATCCACATCGCACCACCCGCCATTGGAGTTAACGCGAACTAGCAGATTCCTTCGAATATTCTCAACACCATTTCTCATTCTGCTCAGTTCCACGGGTTATTTCACGAAAACCCGCATCATCGTCTCACTCGTATCGCGCGTATGTACGACACCTTCCATCTTGCCGGCGTATCCGAAGACGCCATGAAACTCTGCGTTTTTCCGTTCTCGCTCATCGATAAAGCTAGTCTGTGGCTCGAGTCCCTCCCACAGGGCTCCATACCTACTTGGGCTGCCATGCAGACCCTATTTCTTGAAAAATATGATCCTTCGGCTAAGGCCGCTCGTTTGTGTAACCAGATACATTCTTTTTAGATGGAGGATACCGAGAGTTTCTGCGAGGCATGGGAGCGATTCAAAAATCTTTTAGCGTTGTGCCCGAACCACGGCTTGCAAGATTGGGCGGTTGTCGAGAAGTTCTACAATGGAGTGACGTACGTAACGCAAAATATGCTCGACACAGCTGCAGGAGGAAATTTGCTGACGATGAAGGACCCGGATGAGTGCATCGCATTATTTAACGGGTTAGCAATGAGTGGATACCCGCGACTACCCGCCAAGGGTGGTAAGACCGTCGATTCTATTTTATGCGGTATGCATTCGGTGGACACGATCACCGCACTTACAGCACAGGTAGAGGCGTTGGCGCAGATTGTGAAGGACCTGCAGACGAAGACCAGGTTATGCGAGATATGCAGAGGAGGGCATGATAACGTTCAGTGCCCAGTCAGTTCGCAGGAGGAGGCCGTAGACTTCATAGGAAATCCGAACCGAAATCCAAATTCTTTCAATTCTTATAATTCGAGGTGAAGAGGCAATTAGAATTCCCACTGGAGGAGCGGCAATCAGTCCGGTTTTCAGCAGCGTCAGAGCCTTTTCCAGGATGCCGGTGAGGGAGCGAGCAGTGGGGAGAAGAAGCCCACTTTGGAGGAGATGATGGCGCAACAGACGCAGATGCTGTCACAGCTTATGACGCGAGAGGATTCCCGACATAAGGAGACTCAGGAGATGTTTTGGGAGCACGAGCAGTTCATGAGGAATCAGGGAGCGTCGATTCAAAATCTCGAGCGGTAGATGGGGGAGATAGCCAGTCGATTGAATGAGAGGCCGCAGGGTGCGCTACCGAGTAACACCGAGCAAAACCTGAAGGGATTCGCTAAAGTTGTGACAACGAGGAGCGGTGCAGGGGCACAAGATGAGCCCGGGATTCAGCAGAGGTCTAGAAGAGGAGGAGTCAAGGAGCCTGCAGTAGTTGTAGAGGAGCAAGTGGATGACGAGATTCAGATGCAGTCTCCACTGGCCCAGGTGCATCAAAGGAGCAGCCTAGGGAGTTCAGCACAGGACAAGAGACAGCAGTTACCGAGCGAGCCACCGAGAGTCTACAAACCCAGATTGCCATACCCCGGGAGAGTCCGTAGAGATAGAGATGAGGAGTAGAACTCCAAATTCATATATCTTTTGAAGCAACTTCACCTCAATATTCCATTCGTTGAGGCACTTACCCAGATGCCGAAATATGCGAAGTTCCTTAAGGATATTCTCTCGAATAAGGAGAAGTTAGCTGAGGTAGCTTCCATCCCTTTGAGTGCTAGTTGTTCTGCTGTATTACAAAGGAAGCCACCTAGAAAAGAGGGCTGATCCAGGGAGTTTCACAATTCCCTGCACCTTAAGTGATGATACGGTGGTTCATGCGCTGGCTGATCTTGGTGCCAGTATTAATCTCATGCTTTATTCCGTGTATCGCAAGCTGGGTTTATGCGAACCGAGGCCTATTGATTACTGAGGTTTTCCCGAATGGCACTGTTGAGATAAAGGATAAAGGCGGGACGTTTATGGTGAACGGTGATAGACTAATGCACTACATTGGTGAGCCGATGATTTATCAGACGGTCTAGGTATTCTACCTTGTCTCGTTCTCCGAGACGTAGACTTGTGGATGCATCACTCGGGAGACTGCCCGAGTTGTAGAGTTTGTATTTTTGTTTTATGTTTGTGCTATCTATTTTATTTGTTTTGTCTATTTCAGGATGTTCCAAGATGAAACCGCTCGTACTCAATCTCCATTCGAGTCAGTCGATTTAAGGGGTGTTCCAATGTTAAAAAAAAAATTATAAAAACCAAAAACACAAAAATATGTTTATTTCTTTATTTTTTTTTCCGTGTTGTACGCCGCTACATGCGAGCGAGTTTGAGTTTTGCAGGTTATATTATGCGGATGGTAGCTACGATGGCTACATACGAGCGAGTTCGAATTCTCTTACAACAAGCAGCACCTTTCGAAGCTCTTTATGGGCAAAAGTATCGATTATCGCTCTGCTGGGCGGAGGTAAGAAGTCAATTAACCGACACAGAGATAGTCCAAGAAATGAGTAAAAGAATAGTTCATATCAGAAACTGTATGGCGGTAGCCCGAGATAGTCACAAGAGCTACGCTGATTAGCGTCAGAAGCCGTTGGAATTCGAAGTTGGTGACAAGGTACTTTTGAAAGTGTTGCCTGGGAGAGGTGTCATTCGCATCAGGAAGCGAGGAAACCTAAACCCGTGCTACATTGCACTATTCGAAATTGTTGATCAGATTAGCCCAGTGGCATATAGATTGGATCTTCCTGAAAAACTCTATGGAGTTCATAATGTTTTCCATGTAACAAACCTCAAGAAATGTTTAGCACATGAAACTCTTGTAGTTCCACTGGAGAAAATAGAAATCAACAAACAACTAGATGCTATAGAGGAACGTGTTGAAATCTTTGATAGAGAAGCTAAAACTCATAGGCATAGAAAGATACCAATTGTACGTATTCGTTGGAACTCTAAGCGTGGCCCGGAGTTCACATGGGAACGCGAGGACCAGATGAGAAAAAAGTATCCTCAGCTGTTCAAACCGAGTGTTAAGCCCTAGATATGATTTAAATGTTGGGACCAAATTCCTTCTAACAAGGGGATGATGTGACCATCTAAAAATTCTCTTTCGTATTTCATTGTTTCCTTTCAAGCCGTTGAGCGACAGTACACAAGTTTCGGGACGAAAATTCTTTTAACAAGGGGATGATGTGAAAACTTTCAATTTTCAGGTTAACTCCATTAACTAGACTTAGATAAATACGCTAAATCCATGAGAAAGTGCACATGTATCTCACGTGTCACGTGAGCATATGCACGAGTCAGTCCGAGTACGTTGGCGACCTAACGAGAGAAATAAGTTATCAACAAGAATAACGGAGAATACACACACACACACACATATATATATATATAACATACTATATGCGAACTTGGTTATATGAATAATGTTACGTTTGCAACATGACTTAATGTGATACATGAGTTGATATGCTACATGTCTATATAGTGCTATGTCTAGAAAATGGTATGGAAATTTGTTACATACACTACATGCTACAATTTGTATGTTAACTTTAAAAGTGGATTATGTATCTTAGGTTATATTATAACTAGGAGATATGAATTAAGAAAAGATGACTTACTGCATATATTAACATGTTAGTAAATAAGAAATAGGTTACAAAACCCTTGAGTTGCAAAATATTTCTTTCCCTCTCCTTCTAGCCATCCACTTTCACACACACACACACATATCTCTTAGTTGGTGATCAAGATCAAGGTGCTATAGTGATTGTTTGATTTCATTTCTTAGCCAAGTAAGTGATTATGTTTTATGGTTATGATTCACATATTTGGTAGATTGGGATTATGGGTTATAGTATGCAAAAAGTATCTAACCTATGGAAAGTCAATTTAAACTCAAAAGATTGGAAATTTCGTCATGTTAGTCTTTATTGTTACTCTTGTTTTGTGATGCCATATAAAAACTCTAAATGATTACATGATATTATGATATTCTGCAATGAAAATATAATATGGTGATCTGATTATGAATGATGATTAGACGATTACATTATATCATATGCATGTAATTTATATGATTTATATAGGTTGTACATGAAATCAGATTGTTGGCAGATTTGCTTTTGATGATTGTTGATATAAATTGATGATAATTTGGTGGTTTTTAGTAATTCTTGATTCTATGATGTTCTACTTTGAATCTAGTTTCCAGAAAATCAAGAATCATAATTTTCGAACTTAAATTTAGTACTTTTTATTATTTTACAAATTCGTGTGTTCAGGCTGCCTAGACGATTAACATTCTAGTCTATGTTGATAATGATATAACTTTGGTTTTGCTAAGTTAATTTGGTTGATTCCACTTCTAGAAGTTCGGGGGTTGGGTTTAGAATCAAACACAATTGGTCTTGCTTGATTTGGATTAATATAGACTATTTGACATATTATTAATTTTTGTTGCGTTTGAAAATAGCTGAACATGGGTCACTGTCTTGGATGAGTTTTTGTGATGTTTTGGTTGGTGTACCTTAGAAATGTAAATTTATGTGAGAAAATTTAGATAATTTAATTCAATGTTTTGATAGGGTAGAAAAATAGTTTTCTATAGCCTAGAATCCACCTTGGAAATTTTAGCTTTTGTTTTATATGAGATTTGTTGTGTCTAATGGCCAATGATGTATTACTTGTCATGATGAATGATTGTAACTTGATTCGTCTATTAGAAACTAATTTGAGTAAATAGTTAGTCTTACTTATTGAGCTAGGTTTTGGTATACGCTTGGCTAGACTGTAATGGTTGCATGAATTGTTAATATGTGTTAATGTCGTGCTTAATTGTTAAACATGTAATTCGCAATGTTGTAAACCAATTATAACTTGAAATAATTGATCATAAGTCAAGGATCGTCGAGTCAACTCGGTCAAATTTGGTCAATTTGGTCAACGATCAACAAAGTTGGACCTTGTGGTCAAAGGCCAACCAAGTTAGACCTTGCGGTCAAAGGTCAACCAAGTTGGACCTTTTGTTCAAAGGTAAACAAAAAGTCAAACTTCGGTCAAACATCATTAAAAAATGGGATTGTTTGGATACACATTACTTACGTACTTATACACTTTACGCACTTGTATGGGACTTTTCGCTTATAGGTTGATTTTCTTTTAAACACTTTCGAGGTGAGTTTTGCGGCCCCACTGTTTTACTTACTTCTTTTGGGGGAAAAAGTATGCTCAAACTTTTTTTAGATCTTATGGATTGTTATTATCACATGTATACGTAGTAGTGAATAAATAAAAGTCCTCACACACATTGGACCGTTAACTAAGGTTACCTGGCGGGGAAACGTAGGTAGTACTATTGGGTTTGACAAATCCCACCTACACTAAAACTCAGCTGGAGGTCGGGCGGGTGTAACATTGACTTAAACACATTGTCAAATTGAGATATACTTGATGAGAGGCATAAACGAACATGTAAGGTTCGGTCGCATTAGACACTACACTATTGTATCATGAATACTAACATAATTAACTAGTGATAAGACAATGCTTACATTATCTACTTGATTTACGAACTTTTTTAGGTACAAACCTGTGAACTCACCAACCATTGTGTTGACCCTTTTTAGCATGTCTTTCTCATGTCTCTAAACTTTGGTGCACGGATAGGAGGTCTCATTCATGTTCCACATAACAATAAATAAGGAACCTTTGTTTTCAAGTACTTAAACTTTTGGAAGCTTTTGTTTTCGCGCTTAAACATTATGCTTTGGTTTAGGGATTTTATTCCCACATGATTATGCTTTCGCAATTTAAACATTAACTCTGAAAACATTTTCCCGCTTTTGGGAAAGTATCATTTTTAAAAAATTTAGAGGTCGTTTGGTGTAACTAATGACTAAGATCCTTGTTTTTCACATGCCTCGTGGTAAAACCCCGCATGTGGAAATTGAGGATGTGACGTGTTGTATCAAAAATGAATTGGTGCATATGCCATGCATTATTGATATGCATGCAAGTACAAATGACACTTATCAAGTTAACGTATTCGCTTATAAGTCACCAACAAGTCATTGGGTCTACTCGGTTAATAGTTCGGTCAAAGTACAACAAAAGTTGGACCTTTTGGTCAATTATCAACAAAAGTTAAAATTTGGTCAAACTCAACAATAGTCAAACTTTGGTCAAACACTAATAAGCAACGGGATTGGTTCGATACTAGGGGTTCAATGAACCATCTGACATTTACTTACGTACTTGTATACTTTAGAATAGACAAACAAGACTGCTTGCATTATCTGTTAACTTTACTTAATTAGCATGCATTCGAGGTGAGTTTCATGGCCCTTGTCTTTTACTTACTCCTTTTTGGGGGCGAAGGCATGTACAAGCATTTTGGATATTGTAAGACTGTTTTATCTAATGGATACTTAGTGAACTTACCAACTGAAAGTCATCACACACATCGGATTGTCAACTAAGGTTAACTTACGAGGCAGTATTAAGTAGTACTACTGAGTTTAACTGTAAGACCCCGAATCCTAGGAATCCTACAGTTGGTAATCATATCCGAAATTCACAAAAAACCAACGCAAATCATTTAAAACCAGTCAGAATAATAAACAGCGGAATAATAGGTATCAAAAGTCTCAAAAACCGGGAAAAGGGGTTTCATTAAAAGCAGTGTAAAGTAACCAGCAGCGAAAACTGTCAAGTAGTAAAAAACCCAAAGCCGGGGACATGTGCCCTAAGTTGTGAACTGTAAAATCATTCATATGTATTTCCCTAGTCAACAATGTTCAATCAATTTTTGAGATTGAAGGGTGTTGACTGGTCAATTTGTTTAAAACCCGTTCAAGGGCGTAGTAGTCAACAAGTTTGACTACTCGTTATCTCATGCTTCTGGTCAGAACTGACATTCAGTCCAACAGACTTTTATTCTCATAATGAAATTTTAACACTACTGAACAAAACCCGACATTCAGTCAGTACCGATTCGCTTAAACGTTTAATTTAACATAACCAGATTTCTAGACATCCGTTTGGAACGATTCCAGCAGCAACGAGTTTGGTTTTACTCATGTTTTTTCATCCCACGCACTAGAAGACACTCCCCTTAATCCTTAATCATTTATTAATGTTCTTTATTCACTTGCCTACGATTTAAGGTGAGTTTTATCATTCGCCTCTTTTATAATGATTTTCATAAGTTTTGGGGACATATGCGTACTAATTAGTACTTCGTATTATATATATGTGTGTATATATATATAGGGGTGGGATCAAGTAAAAACTTCTATTAAAGTGAAAACTTAAAACTATTTTTAACTTAAAAAAAAATAGTGTGCATTGCATATATACAAAAGTACACACGCGTAATAGTGTGCATTGCATATATACAAAAGTGTTGTGTTGCATAGAATACAACACTATTGCACATATCGACTACACATTAATACGTATGTGTAATACAACATTAATGCACATGTGCACTACATCGACGTTTATTTTTTTATTTTTTTTCCATATAATACAGCAGTGCTACACATACAATACACAAATATTGAATATATAAACACTATTGAACTTTAAAATGCATAGTAATACACATGTATAATACAACGGTATCACACAGTAATACGTATGTTCATTACAGCGAGTTTTTTTTATATTTGTTTATTATTTTTTATTTTTTACGAGTGAAGGGTAAGAAAATATAAGAATAATGGCAAAAACATAATTTTCAAAATATTTTTTATTTTTAATTAAAAATAATTCTTTATGAGTTTTTATGTTTTCTCTATAAATATGAGTTTTTTCTTGATCCTATATATATATATATATATATATATCTTAAACTAGCAACCGTGTAATTGTGTGTGATCGATCAAATATACTTGTTACATGCTTACGTGCTTATTTACTGCATTCGAAGAGGTTCATGATATTCTCATTTACAGTGACCAATGCCTACTCGCATGGAAATGGTCTAATGACTCATTATTTGCTCAAGGTTTGATTTTATTACCGCATTTATTACGCTTTACTTATTTATTATATTATTATTAAAACATGCAAAACTAATGATAATCTCACTCAACCATTTATTAACAAATTCTATTTATTTTCTACGCATATGCAGGTTTTCATTTGACATGAAGCTTGAATTGATGGACACCTAGGAAAGACCTTAGGAAATTTATGAAGACAATTTATATTTAAATTTTGTTTGGATTATTTGTCATGTTTGGATATTATGTGCACTTTTTATGAAATAAATAACTTAATAGATATTGTCTTTTTATTATTTTATAGTACCTTTGAGTTGTGAACAATCAGCTCACGCCCCGGCATTTCCACCTTAGGTTGGTATCAGGGCTGAAGGTTTTAAGATAGGTCATTAGAAATTGTCCTAGACATACGCTTAGGACCCCATACGCGCTTATCTGATTGCCTTATGTGCTTATTAATTGTTTATAGCTTATTTAGGTTAATTATTTTATTTTATATTATACTAGCTTTTAGCCCCCGTGTTACGGGGGTTTATTTAGGTTTCTATTTTTAATCGTTTTGCTATTTTATTTTTTGTAATGATTAGTTTAATTGTTCAATTGAGTTTTGTTTGATTTAGGGGGTGTTTGGAATTCCTTATTTTACCTCCTTATAACTTTTCATTAAGTTAATAAGTTACAAATGTATAACTTATGAAACTTTTCCTCTCACAATATAAGCAATCCCAAACACCTTATTACTTTTCAAAAGGTTTATAAGTTATAAGCTGGTGAAAATAAGCAATCCCAAACATGCCCTTAATATTAGTTTGTTAAATTCATTATATATTTTAACGTCTAGACTTTTTCAATTGAGATGGCTGGTTTATAGTTAAATTTTCAAAAAAATATTCTTTGAGATTTCAAAGATGTTCTCATGGTGGTATAATAGTTTCAGCAATACTTAAATACACTTGAAATTTCCTTGGTTTTGTACCTCTTTTACCATTGTAAGCCTAACCGCAAAACTCATTTAAGACTCGAGTCTATCCAAGCCCATCGATCCTCAATGTTGAATTATCCATTTTCTTCAAATTCTCGTATGATTCACATTGATGCTTACTTTGAATGCAAGTAAACTACAAAAGATAGTCATAACATATCAAAAATGATAGATATCTATAGTGTCGACTTTCTATTTTAAGTCTTTTATTTTCAATCTTTGTTTAACAAACATAAATCATCATGAACGCTTTTTTTACATTTGTTGTTTCTATTTACAATCCTACTAATAAACTTATTATACATTACATTTAATTAAATGAATGTATATGAACATCATGTTTCTTTTGTTTTTAAACGTTCATTTATGTTTGTTTATTTGTGCTCATTTATAAACTTTTGAATTGTTGAAGACAAAATAGCATGTTAAATAATATCACGTCTCTGATGTGGTTCCACATATATGTCAGTAGCAAACAAATCACATAAGGAGGATGATTCATCATGTCATTTTAATTGATATAAACATTAGATAATAACTTACCTCAGTTTCTCTAAAATTGCCAAATATTTGGTGAAGTTTTTCATGTAAGACGGGCCTGATCAAGGTACTGCTTTGAGGCATCCTCCTATTTATGAATCAAAGTTGCAAAAGTCAATCAATCCAGCAATATATTAGCACATCCAAATGCAAAAATATATAATAATAATAATAATAATAATAATAATAATAATAATAATAATAATAATAATAATAATAATAAATAAAAAAAAGGGTGCTATCTAGTAGGAAACAAAGGACATGTATAACTTTGGTCATGGATACGATCCCGATAGTAATTAGTGTAACATCTGCATTTCTAAGAATAATAAATAACGGGAAGTTTATTATTAATTGTGTGTCGTTAGTTTAATTGTGTGTGTGTTTATGTCTGGATAAGGTTTTGGTTGGAATGGGAAGTGGGTGGTAGGGCCCTTAGATTCTCTATATATATCCCATCTTCTTCTCTATTCCATTTCATTACACAACACCCACACTCAAGAAACACACACAGTTTCTCTCTAAAACCCGAATCAAAATCCGAACTAAAGAAGAACGGATCTAGCGTATAAACGACATCAAACACCAAGAATCACGTCTAGATCCTCGAGTTGTTTCAGATCTGAACCAAACCCGAAAACAAAAGGTGAGTTGGTTTAAAAAGGCTAAGTTTTATGGTTAGAATCGACATGCAAACTGATAGAACAATAGATCGGGTTGTAGGACGTTAGAAAAAAACAAAATTGATAAGTTATCACCTCACAGGGGTGTTATAGGACAAAAGATAATGTTTGGACCATGAAAAACACGGGTATACAAACTTAGTACGACCCAAAACCCATACAAAGAGTAGAATCGGGTCCTAAGGAAGAATCTTGGAGGAAAATGGCCTTAAAATGTTAAAAACGAAGTAAAAAGGGGGTTTTCACATGAAAAAGGGCTTTGCATTGCATGCCATGCGAAATCCAAGAATTTCGCATCGAACGCCATATGAAGCGAAATCGCATGCGAAACGAAATTCCATGCGAAATTTCATGAAATCCATTTTCTGATGCGTTTTAGATAAAGAACTCGTTAGCTCAACCGCAGCCAGGGGCTCCGCCCCTTGGACCCTGCAAGGGGCTGCCGCCCCTTGACCCCACTACAAGGGGCGCTGCCCCGTGACCCCCGTTATTTGAGGGCTTCATTAATGTGGATGTATGAAGTAGTAGTAGTAGATAACTGACACTCGTGATGTGTTACACAATTAGCCGTGCACAACTCAGGAAGGGGATTACCAATAACTGTGAACAAAAGAGGATCCAGGTGAGTTCTAGCCCCTTTATCTGCTATGCTTTCGGGGCTGTGTGCATACTCCTATGTGATAGTTGATACATTTACTTAATTGATAAGTGTATAATATGTGTATAACTATGTATTGAATGTTATTACTATATGATGATTGCAAGAATGAGCATATATATATATACATAAGACAAGTAAAGTATGCACGTATGATAAATGTAGGGATGATTGTCGAGACAGGTATGGTTATATGGTTATTCGAGACAGAAGGGATCAGACCCTCATAATATCTGTGATGTTAGGGACCAGACCCTTATAATATCTGTGACGTTAGGGACCAGATCCTTACAATATCTATGATGTTTAATGTAGAATACCAAAGGGTTTTATGAAAGAAAGTATGTAGGTACGTATGCATGTATGTAAAGTATGTATGAAGGAAGTAATAGTAAGTAAGATATGAATACGTATCTTCGGATGTGTATCGATGAGAATATGAATGTAATGTATGTTAATTGATTAACTAGAACTCACTCAGCGTAGCTAACTTTTAGTATGCACGCAGACAAACAGGTTGAGGCAGCTGGCTTGAGGAGGAACACATGGCATGGAGTGAAGAGACTGGCATCCACGATGAAGCGTCATGACTGTTTTAATTAATGTTTATGAAAAGACAATTTGTATATTAAGACAAAAAAGAATGTAATGTAATGTGATGTTTGATGTTTTAAATTATTCTGCGAAGTTTTAATTAACTCTGATATTTAGAACTGGTTTATGAGTAAATCCAACACTGAAGTAGGGCTTCCGGGAACGGGGCCTAGTTATAATGCTTCAAAAATTATGAAATTTTTCTGGGAACTCAAATTAAATGTATTTTGATCACATATGAATTTTTGGATGATTTGGAGAAGTCTAAGGGTGTTTTGTGCATATGCGTTCGTGTGAATTTTTATAGCCGAATTTGGGCCGAAAAGAATATTGCACGAGCTTTTTACATTCTGGAATTGATACAGGGTGTTTTGGGATATAATTTGAGTATTCGGAATATTTGTGGAATTTTTGGAAATTGTTTGGGATAAACGGACGATTTTCAGGCGAAATATAGCTGATAAAATGAATTTTTATAAATTAATAAATCAATTAATAATTTCAGAAATATTTTTATAAAAATCTAAATATTTTAATTGATAAGTGGCTAAATTTTCATAATTTAATGATTAACGGTTAATTAACTATGCTAATTTGAAAATTAAACAAATTCAGTTATTATAAAAATCAGCAAGTTCGCGATGAATGAACCTACGGGAATATCAAAACACCAAGAGTGATCAAAAATTATATTTTTGGATTAATTAAGTAAAAACAAACTTTTCTATGAGAAACCTGGACAATCCGGATAGATTGTGCGCGTTTCTTCTTAAATCAAACTGAATAAACGGAAACGGGCCCCGTAGCTAATCCGGGACCCCAGTATGTGATCCTTCTTTATAACTTAATCATTTTATTAACCAATACATTTACCCAAGCTTATTTCCACATAACTGTTTCCAGATCGCGTAAATGAACAACTTGGCTCAGCTAGGAAAACGGGAATCTGAGCCAAATTCGGTTTTAAGTATTAGACATTGAACAACATCACAACCTAAGCCTATTGCCACTTTCTGGGCGTTCCAGCTATACCCAGATTAGTTATACCTCCGAGTTTAGTATTGAGATAATATTAAAATATTAATATTATTATAATATTGGTTATAGGGAACCGTGATTACAAGTTACACAAACCTTGAACCGACGTGCTACTGATTATCTACTAAACAGTGAGTTTCATGACCCTACTTCTAAACTATTTTATGAAATTTTGCGGTAAAAAGCATGGTTAATTACATATACATACCTGAAACATGTATTGATGTGAATTATCTAAGTGCTAACACCCGAAAGTCCCCCCTAACACAGTGATTAACTTCGAGCCGGTGGCTTGTGAATAGTCCTATTGGTTTGACAAACCCAAACGGAGCTGGCATGTGTTGATGAGACGTTACCCCGTTTGCACATGACCATAATTATACAAACACGCTATGTTGTGTTTGACATAGCTACTTGGGGCATATTGTGGGCGGAAAGGGGGCCACAGTGGTTGATTGGGAATGGGAAATGGATGCACGCAGCACAAACAGTCAAGGCTTCACTGTAGCTTAGCATAATTACATCATTTACCTACATACATACTTATATCATGATTACAAGTGTTAACTTGTGAATAGAAAACTCACTCAGGAAGAATCAGGAAGAAGCGTTTGAAGAATTGAAGAGAAGACTCACTCAGGCTCCAATTCTTGTTCTACCCGATGGTGAAGAGGATTTGGTAGTTTGCACTTATGCTTCATATCAGGGGTTAGGTTGCGTGTTGATGCAGTGAGGGAATGTCATAGCTTATGCGTCTAGGCAATTGAAAGTTCACGAATGTACGTACCCGACGCATGACCTAGAGTTAGCAGCTGTGGTGCATGCTCTCAAGATTTGGAGGCACTACTTGTATGTTACCAAGTGTACTATATATACAGATCACAAGAGTCTGAAGTACTTCTTCGAGCAGAAAGAGTTGAATATGAGGCAGAGAAGGTGGTTAGAATTGATAAAGGACTATGACTGTGATATCAAGTATTACCCGGGGAAGGCTAATGTAGTTGCTGACGCCTTGAGCCGGAAGAACGCAGAAGTCGTTGCGACAATAAAGTTTTATAAGTTGATAATCAACTCAGATTTCTTGAAGAGATCAGCAAGGTGCAGTTAGAAGTGTTGGTAGATGAAGGGTTGATGAAGAAAGAGAGAATTTTTGGGCAGTAGAACGAGTTGATAGATAATACGCATGGCGTAAAGACCAGGTTTGACAGGATGTGGATTCCACGTCATGGGAATCTTAGAGATCGTTGTAACACCCCGCAACCGCAGCGGAAACGTAAACGGGATGCGACAGACACCTCTGATATCAACCACATTGTTTATAAAAAAAACTGAATGCATTAATATACTTCAAAATTACATTATCTCGTATTTCATTACCGTCTATGTGATACACACATCATACCATACGATACATAACTCTATTTGTTATAATGTATCCTAACATCCTGCACGCAAATCTTACACACATCAAGCACTTAGCACGTAAGCAATTACTTCATCTTAATTGTACCTGAAAAGCATGTGAGAAAACGGGTCAACTACGAATAGTTGGTGAGTTTCACAATTCGAGTAAACCATGATATATCAATATCAAAATATAATATTATCGATGTAATTATGCTGAGCCCACAAGTGGAACCTCTGTTAACCCAGAACACTTCCAATAACCTCTGGGGACACTGTTAACCCAGAACACTTCCAATAATCTCTGGGGACACTGTTAACCCAGAACACTTCCAATAATCTCTGGGGACACTGTTAACCCAGAACACTTCCAATGACATCTGGGGACACTGTTAACCCAGAACACTGTTGTGGGGCCTTACAATATTAACAACTCAGACAATTACCATCTTAGTACATTTCCGTACGATTCCCGTACAATAAACAATATATATAAATCCACGCAAATCCATACGTTCAGTAAAATCCACGCAAATCCATGCGTTCAGTATGTATTTAAATATTTCAGTAGTAACATGCTTCCGCCCCGGGAAAACATTTGAAACAATTCAGAAAAAAAGGGCTCGTGAAACTCACCTTAGCACATGCAAGCAGGTAACAACAATCAATATCAGTTAACCCGTCCAATCTGTAATATGATCCCTACGACCATTACCATACACTCAATATTAATATAACTTTAATCGTATCAACCGGTACATCTGGGGACACTGTTAACCCAGCACTGTACCCGTTCTGGGGGCAAGGTTAACCCAGAAACACTTTTCCGGACTCAGATCGTGATGTCGTTTAGAGTTCAACAGTCAAATCTTCTAATAGCTTGTTTTCCCCGTTTTGCGTGCCTAGCACGGTTATCAAATTTTATGTTTCAAAATGAGTTTGGTCACACACGACCCGAAAATCGTTGTTGACTGATAATTTAATTAAAGTGGTGAAATTAGTACTCGGTTTAGACGCCCCGATTGACCTCGGGACCCGTTTCCGTCTTTGGCGTACCGGAAACTGTTAAATCGGTTAAAAATACCCAAATCATCCGAATTATTTTCGGATGATTCATTTTTACTTGTTTAACTCAATTATATGAAAATAGTCCATTTTTAAGGTTTTTATACACCAGTCAGCTCGCTTAAGCGAACTTCACCGGTTTACGCGTTTTAACTTTAAAAGTTTGATAATTAGCACAAATACTTATCCGTTTACTCTCGGATCTTGAAATTTTGTACACATCACTTTTTAACAGGGGGGAATTTTATAAAAATATTTCCAGAATTAATTTCTATATTTAAAATTTATTTATCTATTTTTAAACACCATTTAAACACTAAATATGTCGTAAATACCAAACGATCTTAGAAAAATCCCAAATTTTTCCTGGATGTCCCCTGCCATCCACATAGTCCCCTGTAATTTTTCCAGAACCAAAATCTTCTTTTACATGCCATTTTCACTAAAACCGAGCTAGAATCCCTAGAACTCGTTTAACCGAAAAGCCTACTTAGACTTCTCCAAATGACCTCAAATTTTGTGTGTGACTTATACATGATATAAAAAGCTTATCTGAAATTTTCCAGAATTTTTCATAATATTTAACTATATTTCACCATTTTTGGCCAAAACCGAGCATTAAATTCACCAAATATTCATCATTTGTCCAAAAATTACCAAAACTTCACAGAACTCTTATTTTCATGTGTAGAACATCCCAGTAAAATTTCATGACCTAACTCTAAAGCATCAACAATCTGTATAATTTCCCAAAACCGAACATAACCGAATATACCTTTCGTTTTCCGCCACTACAAGCTACAAACTCATCTTTCCGCCTTATCTACCACTAAATACAGAGCCTACAAACAACATACCACAATACCAAGCAAGTTACACTCACGATCAAGCCATTTCTTTCATGGTTACGGTTATGATACTAAAACAAAGATTTAACCGTAAAAATTCGTTTTTGATTCGTTTAACTCCTTTTTTGGACCAAGATCCCTTGTATAACCCGTATACATCACTTGATCATGCAAGAATCGGTTTCCATCTCGGGTTTTCACCCTTTTTCACTTGGAACCTCCTTTTCTTGCAAGAACACTCAAGAAACGAATATGAACACGTAAATAACACGATTTTACCTCGGTTTTTCTTGCTAGAATTGTCGGTTTTTTGATTCAAGATCTTGAGAGAATTAAAGGTTTGTTGGATTGTGTTTGTAAAAAAAGAAAATGAAATGTGTTTTGTGGATAAGGAGTCCGATCGGACTAAAGGGAGGGGTGGGGTGGGACCCACCTCTTCATTTCTAGCCACATATTCCGATTTCCGAAATCTAGATAATGTTTTGGATAATCTGGTTCAGTTCGTTTTTCGGTTAAACGTTTAATTCGGCTTAAAACGAGGCTAAAACGGTCGTTTTTCGGCTTAAAATAAAATTTATATAAAACCGATTTAAAAACTTAAACCATGACATTTATTAACTTAAAACATCATAGTATTAATAATTGTGCATCTTTTTCGGCTTGATCGATCGTCTCTTGCTCGGTTTGGCAATAAAGGTTTCGTTTAACGTAACGACATACATTAAATCGAAATTCTTTTTCTGTGCCGTACTTTACTTATCCCGAAGCATTAATGCTTCGTAACATCACTAAATATTATAGATATCGTCTATAATTGTACTCTCGATTCATTCGGGTTTCAATAACTATCAATCGGTTAATCGTAATTCCAATACGATTCACTGTATAATCGAGTATGATTCGTACTGTGAATCATATATATTCGTATAAGCGCAATATAATTCATATATTCTTTATTAAATAGCACATAAATAGTATATACCGGTTAAGGTATACCTGATTTTGTCGGAATCGTTACATTCTCCCCCCGTTAAGAAATTTCGTCCTCGAAATTTTACATGCTCACTATCCCTTTCCGAGAGAAAGGTGGGGGTTTTTCCTTCAGAATTCACCCTCGCGTTACTAGGTATAATCTGGTCCTCGCTGTGAATTCCACTTAATCTTAATCAATAAAGCTTGGTATGTCCAAACTGTTTAGCTTTCCCGTCTACTATCTCTACGGAATTATTTATGATATCAAGTATATCTTCTATGAGTACCTCCATTACTAGTACTCTCGTTGCCTCATTGCTTAGGTACTTTTCAATCCGTATACATGGTAAAACATCATGTATAGTACTTAGCCCCTGCCGTACTTTAATCGATAAACTAAATGACCAATCATGGAGATAGTCTCATGAGACCCAATATATTAAGGAGCTATTTTCGGTTTTGCCAAACCTCATATCACCTCTCGAAGGTGATGCCTAAAAAAAATGCCTTGTCCCCTCTTTCCAGTGATAATGGTTTCCTTTGAAGGTTGGCATAAATCCTTTGCCAATCTCGCGCTGCTTTCAACTTATCTTAAATGTTATAAATCCGATTGGTTGTTTCTCGAATCAATTTAAATCTTATGGCTTGATCGACACCCATTTTCAATTTAACAAATTGGTGATAACTACTTCACCCATAGAAAGCTTCAAGCTCTCGATGCTTCCTTCCCCTCCTTCCAATAATGGAAGTAGGATGACTATTTCGATCTGAGATCATTGAAAATGGTACTCCACGACGAGATACCATTTCCCCATCAGGAATTTGGGCGAGAATTCATTGTGGTAATCGTCATAGATTGGAATGAAATGCGAGGGTTGGTTAATCGATCCGCGATTACCCAATCTACCTCATGCCTTTGATATATCTTGGGAATTTGCGTCCCGAAATCCATTGTAACTTATTCCCACTATCATTGGCGAATGTTCTGTCGTTGTGGCATTCCCTAGGGTTTTCGGTATGCAGCCTTATCTCTTGCATAACTCAATATTCACCAACACACGTAACCATATCTTTCTCCAAACTCGGTTATTGATAAAATCCTTTCAGATATTCATATCATCAATAGTCTAATCCGATCCCGGATGTATGAAATATTTCGATCTATGCGCTTCGTCCATGATCAATTCCCGAAGGTCATGGAAGGTCGGGATCCAAACCCGATTTTTGAAGTAGAGAATTTAGTCCACGCGCTGTTCGAAATTCTCCTCATTGCCGTAAGATTCCTTCTTTTCCAATTGTTCCTCTTTCAACGCCTCACGTTGAGCGACTCGAATCAGGTTCGAAGGTTCGACTGGACTATCATCCCCAGCACTCGCACTCGCAATGGCTTAACCCGATCTTTCTTACTCAAGGCATCGGCTACGACGTTAGCCTTGCCATGGTGATAACGGATGTCACAGTCATAATCGCTTAACAACTCGACCCCTCTTTCGTTGAATATGAGACTGCGGTCTCTTATCATCTATAAAATTTGTACATTTGCGTTGTAAAAAGGATTATGAGTTGGGTAATGCTAGAAATTCTTCAATAAACCACTGATAATCTCCGGCTAGTCCTAAAAATTTGCGCATTCCCTATGGCGCCTTGGGTGACTACCAATTTTAATGGTTTCTATCTTATTTGGATCTATGTGAAATCCTTGTTGCTTTACAACATGACCAAAGAATTATGCCTTCTTTATTCAAAATCACATTTCGAAAACTTCGCGTACAACTCCTCTTGCTTTAACACTTCCACAATTTTCCTTAACCGTTGTTCGTGCTTTTCTTTACGTTGCGAATATATCAAAATATCATTAATGAATTTTATGAAAAGTTTGTCAAAATAAAGTTTACAGACTCGGTTCATGAGTTCCATTAATGCTGCCGGCGCATTTGTTAGCCCGAAAGGCATAACTAAAAATTCATAATGGTCGTAGCGAGTCCGAAACACTGTTGTTGCAACGTCCTCCTCTTGGATTTCTCATTTGGTGATAACTATATCTAAGATCAATTTTCTAAAAATAAATCGCCCCTTGCAGTTGATTAAACAGATCATTCACTTCGAAGAAGTGAGTACCTACTCTTGATTGTCACTTTATTCAATTCTCCGTAATCAATACATATCCTAACACTTCCGTCCTTCATTTCCCAAATAACACTGGTGCACCCCATGGTGACTAATTAGGTCGTATAAAACCTTATCCAATAATTCTTGCATTTCAGTTGGTGTAAGTCGGTAAGATGCTTTAGCAACAGGGCCAGCTTGAGGTATTAAATTGATTCCGAATTTGACATGTCGGGTTGGCGGTAATCCAGGAAGTTCTTCTGGGAAAACTTGTGGAAATTCGCGTACCACCGAGATATCTTCTGTATGTTTTCTTTTAAATACTTTGGCAAACGCGTTTGTTAAACACACCACGTCTTCTTGTCGTAAATACTATAACATCTCCAAATGAGATTAGAGTGGTAACATAATACCGTACACTTTTCTCTGTATCTAATCGCTTCATCGTCCGAAGGAGAGCTTCTAATCATCTTCTTTTCATAATTGATTTCAGCTTCATGTCGGGTTAGCCAGTCCATGTTAACTATTACGTCAAACTTCTTAACTTTACTGGTCGTTGTAGGTTCCCTTGACGGATCACACGAGATATCCCGATATACACAGGTGCGGAATCCCTGTGTAGATCGTTACGGACGTAGAATATTAGTTCACGAACACACGTACACACAATACGAACAACCACACGTTATATTGATAACTCAAACCGAGATGCTTACAGACTCACGTCAATAGACTTACACGTAACTGAACTCGATCAACCAAAACACTAACTCACTAACTTCTTGACCGTAAACAGTAAACTACTTAAATACACGACAACTTCGCCTCAGGCGAAGTTGTCAATAACTTCGCTCGTTGAACAAGTTCGCCTAGGCGAACTTGTCAACAACTTCGCTTGGTTAACAAGTTCGCCTAAGCGAACTTGTCAACAACTTCGCTTCCAAACAAACAATTACATAAACAAAATTACAGACTCGATTACAGACTTTATACATATGAACTACTGACATCTATGCACCAACAGACTCCCCCTTGGCAGTAGCTTCATATCTTGATCTTTCGGCTCTTGTCTCGTAATCCTGTATCTTCATGCGTGCACTCCTTCTCTAACACATACCGTGACTACTCGCTGATATTTCCTTGCTTCATCCTTCCAAGCAGGAATGTAGAATATCTTCTTTTCGTTCAACGCTTGCAAATCAGCTTTCGATAAGTTAACAAGATGCATCGGGTCATACACCCTCAGCACTTCTTGTTCATCTTCGTCTTCCATCACGGCTTCTGCAGTCTGGCAATCAACATACCACCATTTTAGATTCTTCAACACATCTTGAGGCATAGTCTTCATTGGAACCTCCTTGATGCATCGGATCGGCTTGTACTTCATCACCATCCATGGCTTGCCATCGGCTCTCAATCCCCTCTCTGTATCCTCCACGAGCTTACCCTTCTGTGGCTTTAATAGTTCAAACTTCTTTTCTTTTACGCCTTCTTTCCACACAATCTTCTCAATCATTCTTGCCATATTGTTGTTACTTCTGTTTATCAGGCCCAGCCTGGCCAAATCCTTCACCTCGCATTCCGGCAACGTGTTGAGAGATCTCAACATTCTCTTGAAGTATTGAATGCCATCATAACGCTTTACTACAAACAACTTGATCTGTTCATCATAAATCCAACATATGATTCCCTTCTTAGACTCAGCATAGCCTTTAATGTTATAGCTCTTCTTGAACATGGCTGGAACAGCAGGCTTCTTGGTCTTGATAAACCAATGAGCACAGCCTTCCTTCCACCTAGGCTGCTCCTCCCACTCAGTCTCATCCATCTCAGCACTCACATCGGCTTTCTCAACCTCAGGGATCCCGTGTTCAACGTTTTCTTCTACTATCTCCCCCTCTTCTATTCCATCTTCAATCACAATCTGCTCACCGATCTTTTCAATCATATCACTCGGCAGCACATCTTCATCGAACAGCACATCGTCGCTGAACATATCATCATCAAGCTCTTTCAGCGCATCAATAACGTCATCTTCAACTAACACCACATCATCACCAGAACCACCAGCCACGTCAGTAGACTCCCCCTCAGCTGTGGAAGTACCAAGAGCTTCAGAAGTTCTTGGCAGCTCCTCACCTGCATCTTTCGATGCATTGGGATCATCGTCTCGGTCATTCCTCTTCTTCGTTCTGAGCTCGTCGCCCTTACAGCTAATCTCCCCCTGAGATGCCAAGAACTCCTTCAAGGCATCTATGATTTTCCCATGCTCGACCAGGAGGGATGCCTGTAGTTGATTTGCTTCCACTAGGCTTTGAATAGTCTTCGACTGCTCTGCCACGATCCGCTCTAGTGAAGCTATTCTCTCTGAGTCTGACATAGGCGAAGGCGAGACTCCAGAAGCAGGCGTAACCGCAGGTGGTATCATACCTGATAACCCTGCAGCAGTACCTAATTTGTGATTGACGCAGATTGGAGTATCATATGGAGAACTGTCCTCCATCTTGAAGCGCTTGAGCACATCATGAACATACTTCGTTTGATGAATGAACATCCCGTCATTCCTCTGATCAACCTGCAATCCTAGAAAGAAAGTTAGTTCACCCATAGCACTCATTTCAAACCTTTTCTTCATGACGGCTTCAAACTCCTGACACATGGAGACTTTTGATGCAGCAAATATTATGTCATCCACGTAGACTTGAACCAGCAGGATGTCGCTTCCATCTCTTTTGAAGAACAACGTGCTATCAATTTTCCCTCTTTCAAAACCATTCTCGAGCAAGTAATCCGATAAAGTTGCATACCAGGCACGAGGTGCCTGATGTAATCCATACAACGCCTTGCTCAACCTGTACACGTGATCTGGATAGTCTGGGTCAGGAAAACCCGGTGGTTGCTCAACATACACAACCTCATCAACTATCCCATTCAAAAACGCACTCTTCACATCTAGCTGAAACACCTTCATCTTTTCATGAGCAGCAAACGCCAAAAACAATCTTATAGCTTCCAACCTGGCGACATGAGCAAACACTTCGTTATAATCAATCCCCTCTTGTTGATTAAAACCTTTCACGACAAGCCTCGCCTTGTTTCTTATAATAATCCCCTTATCATCTCTCTTGCCCTTGAACACCCATTTTGTGCCTATTGCATGCACATTCTTTGGTTTTCAACCAAAGTCCAAACTTCCATCTTCTCGAATTGAGCCAACTCTTCTTGCATGGCCTCGACCCACGAGCTGTCCTTTAAAGCCATTTGATAATTTTTCGGTTCAATCTGGCTTATAAAGCAGGTATACAGGCATTCATCGATTATTCCTGTCTCCTTAATGCTTGAATAAACACAGGTATGTTAGGTCAATAAGGAAAGGTTAATCGTTCAGAATAATAGGACAATTCCGAACAATTTAGTTAACCATTAGGGGTTTACCGTTAGCGATTCTACAGTATAGGGTTCTATAGTTTCACTAATTGGTATCTTTCCAAATGATAGGAGGTTAACAGGAGCTAACTTCTATCGACGACCGTAAAAATATCGCTAAAGTCTATTGATTTAAAACTACAACGTACTTAATACCACTTTTGGATCATGACTTGCTTTATTTGAACTACTCCCAAAAGCACGGCTCCTTGCTTGATCAGAGGTTGATGCTTGTCATGAGGTTCATCTTCCAACAACACCTTGGTTCAACTTTGGGCAATTTCTCTTGAAACGTTCTGTACTGCCACATTCCTAACAAGTACAACTGTTTGGCATAATTTGATTTCTTTGGATGGATTGTTATTGAAGTTGTTGGGTTCGGAGTGGTTGCACACGAATGGATTGGGGTTGTCGGTTCACATGGCTTCACTTGGTTCTACAATTGTGGCATTACGTCCATCTTTGCTACACCTGTGGCCTACTATCACTCGACATTCTTCTTCCTGCCGATAACCATATTTTCCACATTTAGGGAATGACCCTTTATGCGGTTCATGTTTTCACACCAGAACTAGTCTTAGTATAATTCTGGGTTGTAGGACTTACCTACTTATTCAAAGGCCTATCTTGCACTATGCCTTTATCACTTCTCTTCTTTAACACCCGACGTCTCACCTACCGTCCTTCCAGTCCGCTTCCCATAGAGTTAAGTATATCGATGCTGGCTTGTGACACAACCCTTCCAAAGGTTGTATATTTTACCGGATTGACTATACTCCTTATCGATGGAGTTAGTCCCCAATATAGCGCTCACTTCGCTTAGTTTCAGGGGTAATTAGCCATGTTACCAGACATGACAATTCCTTCAAACTATTAGCGTGTTCTAAGTAATCAGCACGCAACATTTCTATTTTTTTATAGCTCAGTTCCCAATCCCTGAACTTAATTACTCGAATAAAAGTGCTCTAGCACAAGAATTTTAAATTCCGACCATGTCCTCTGAGCAAAAATTTTCTAACAATAATTTTGTACCATCGTGTTCCATCACGATACAACATAATCTACCAACATATCTGTAGCATATTTCACTACACAATGTTCTAGTCTCTTACCAATATCCTTAACCATTTCGATCTTTTCTATCTACTCGTTAATCTATTCCTCCCTTTACCATCAGTACCCTATTAATAATTTCCTTACCACAAACAACAACATATCCTTCATACCGAATCTAATTCATTACGACTACTATTCATGTTTAGTTTATAACTAATACTTGTAGTCACAATAGTATCTGGTGGGACATTATCACTCTTAGTAATAACACTAAGAATTGAAATATTCATAATCATGTAATTGCTCAATCTATAAGTCTGCGATCACATTTGCACCAACACTAGCAGTGATCTGTGATACGACATTCGGTATCATCACCTGCTATCTTTGAGCAATCCACTGAATCATATCAATCTCCATCATTGGAGTTACTCTTTTTATGTCATTCTGCCGTACCCATCCCGTACGCAATAATCAATATTAATCTCACCGTTTAACTCGTTACCAGCTCAATCATAAAAAAACAGGTATACATACACACCAAATATTATCACACATATTACACATACCAGTATCTAGTATATATATGTCCCACAAATATGATCTCACATGGACACTGTTAACCCAGAACACTTCCAATGACATCTGGGGACACTGTTAACCCAGAACACTGTTGCGGGGCCTTACAATATTAACAACTCAGACAATTACCATCTTAGTACATTTCCGTACGATTCCCGTACAATAAACAATATATATAAATCCACGCAAATCCATACGTTCAGTAAAATCCACGCAAATCCATGCGTTCAGTATGTATTTAAATATTTCAGTAGTAACATGCTTCCGCCCCGGGAAAACATTTGAAACAATTCAGAAAAAAGGGGCTCGTGAAACTCACCTTAGCACATGCAAGCAGGTAACAACAATCAATATCTGTTAACCCGTCCAATCTGTAATATGATCCCTACGACCATTACCATACACTCAATATTAATATAACTTTAATCGTATCAACCGGTACATCTGGGGACACTGTTAACCCAGCACTGTACCCGTTCTGGGGGCAAGGTTAACCCAGAAACACTTTTCCGGACTCAGATTGTGATGTCGTTTAGAGTTCAACAGTCAAATCTTCTAATAGCTGTTTTCCCCGTTTTGCGTGCCTAGCACGGTTATCAAATTTTATGTTTCAAAATGAGTTTGGTCACACACGACCCGAAAATCGTTGTTGACTGATAATTTAATTAAAGTGGTGAAATTAGTACTCGGTTTAGACGCCCCGATTGACCTCGGGACCCGTTTCCGTCTTTGGCGTACCGGAAACTGTTAAATCGGTTAAAAATACCCAAATCATCCGAATTATTTTCGGATGATTCATTTTTACTTGTTTAACTCAATTATATGAAAATAGTTCATTTTTAAGGTTTTTATACACCAGTCAGCTCGCTTAAGCGAACTTCACCGGTTTACGCGTTTTAACTTTAAAAGTTTGATAATTAGCACAAATACGTATCCGTTTACTCTCGGATCTTGAAATTTTGCACACATCACTTTTTAACAGTGGGGAATTTTATAAAAATATTTCCAGAATTAATTTCTATATTTAAAATTTATTTATCTATTTTTAAACACCATTTAAACACTAAATATGTCGTAAATACCAAACGATCTTAGAAAAATCCCAAATATTTCCTGGATGTCCCCTGCCATCCACATAGTCCCCTGTAATTTTTCCAGAACCAAAATCTTCTTTTACATGCCATGTTCACTAAAACCGAGCTAGAATCCCTAGAACTCGTTTAACCGAAAAGCCTACTTAGACTTCTCCAACTGACCTCAAATTTTGTGAGTGACTTATACATGATATAAAACGCTTATCTGCAATTTTCCAGAATTTTTCATAATATTTAACTATTTTTCACCATTTTTGGCCAAAACCGAGCATTAAATTCACCAAATATTCATCCTTTGTCCAAAAATTACCAAAAATTCACAGAACTCTTATTTCATGTTTATAACATCCCAGTAAAAATTCATGATCTAACTCTAAAGCATCAACAATCTGTCCAAATTTCCCAAAACCGAACATAACCGAATATACCTTTCGTTTTCCGCCACTACAAGCTACAAACTCATCTTTCCGCCTTATCTACCACTAAATACAGAGCCTACAAACAACATACCACAATACCAAGCAAGTTACACTCACGATCAAGCCATTTCTTTCATGGTTACGGTTATGATACTAAAACAAAGATTTAACCGTAAAAATTCGTTTTTGATTCGTTTAACTCCTTTCTTGGAACAAGATCCCTTGTATAACCCGTATACATCACTTGATCATGCAAGAATCGGTTTCCATCTCGGGTTTTCACCCTTTTTCACTTGGAACCTCCTTTTCTTGCAAGAACACTCAAGAAACGAATATGAACACGTAAATAACACGATTTTACCTCGGTTTTTCTTGCTAGAATTGTCGGTTTTTTGATTCAAGATCTTGAGAGAATTAAAGGTTTGTTGGATTGTGTTTGTAAAAAAAGAAAATGAAATGTGTTTTGTGGATAAGGAGTCCGATCGGACTAAAGGGAGGGGTGGGGTGGGACCCACCTCTTCATTTCTAGCCACATATTCCGATTTCCGAAATCTGGATAATGTTTTGGATAATCTGGTTCAGTTCGTTTTTCGGTTAAACGTTTAATTCGGCTTAAAACGAGGCTAAAACGGTCGTTTTTCGGCTTAAAATAAAATTTATATAAAACCGATTTAAAAACTTAAACCATGACATTTATTAACTTAAAACATCATAGTATTAATAATTGTGCATCTTTTTCGGCTTGATCGATCGTCTCTTGCTCGGTTTGGTAATAAAGGTTTCGTTTAACGTACCGACATACATTAAATCGAAATTCTTTTTCTGTGCGTACTTTACTTATCCCGAAGCATTAATGCTTCGTAACATCACTAAATATTATAGATATCGCTATAATTGTACCCTCGATTCATTCGGGTTTCAATAACTATCAATCGGTTAATCGTAATTCCAATACGATTCACTGTATAATCGAGTATGATTCGTACTGTGAATCATATATATTCGTATAAGCGCAATATAATTCATATATTCTTTATTAAATAGCACATAAATAGTATATACCGGTTAAGGTATACCTGATTTTGTCGGAATCGTTACAATCGTGTCCTAGACGAAGCCCATAAGTCTAGATACTCGATCCATCCAGGATCTACCAAGATGTACCAAGACTTTAAGAAAGACTACTGGTGGCCGGGTATGAAGAACGAAGTAGTAGATTATGTCAGTAAGTGCTTGACTTGTTTGCAGGTCAAGGCAAAGCACCAGAAAACGTATGGAAAGATACAGCCTTTGGAGATACCCGAATGGAAATGGGAACACATCACCATGGATTTCATAACTAAGATACCGCATACAGCTAAGAACTATGATACCATATAGGTGATTGTGGATCGTTTGACTAAGAGTGCTCACTTTCTGCCCATACGAGAGGCTATCTCGTCAGAAACATTAGCCAATATGTTCGTTAAGGAAGTGGTGACAAAGCATGGGGTGCTGTTGTCAATCATGTCCGATAGAGATACCTGCCTTTTCAAGATATTTGAAGAAGTTCCATGAAGCAATGGGAACAAGACTGAACATCAGCAGGCGTATCATCCTCAAACAGACGAGCAGTCTGAAAGGACCATCCAAACTCTTAAGGATATGCTACATGCTTATGTGTTAGATTTTGGAGGAAGCTGGGACGATCATTTGCACCTGGCGGAATTCTCCTACAACAACAGCTACCATTCGAGTATTGGTTTGCCGCCATTCGAGATGTTGTATGGAAGATATTTTAGAACTCCTGTATGTTGGGGAGAGATTGGTCAGAAAGAAATTGGGATTTTGGAGATGGTACAAGAAACCTCTTCAAAGTTTGATAAGATAAAGGCCAGAATGAAAACTACTCAAGACCGTCAGAAGTCATATGTCGATAAGCAGAGACGCCCGATTGAGTTTAATGTTGGTGACAACGTGATGCTCAAGGTTTCCCCTTGGAAGGGGATTATACGTTTTAGAAAGAGGTGAAAGTTGAGTCCATGATACATTGGGCCATTCAGAATTTTGGCCAGGGTGGGTGAAGTGGCTTACAAACTTGATCTACCCGAAGAACTGGAAGGAATTCACTCTACCTTTCATGTTTCTCACTTGAGAAAATGTCTAGCGGATGACACATCCCATGTGCTGCTGCTGGACATCGAGGTGGACGAACAGTTGAACTATGTCGAGCAGCCTATTGAGATAGTTGACCGCAAAGAAAAGCAGCTTCGTCATAAGTTATTGCCTTGGTGAAAGTGATATGGAAGCACCGTAAGGGATCGATGCTACTTGGGAAGTTGAAGAAGAGATGCGCAAGTTTTACCCGCTTTTGTTTAGTTGAAATAGTTAGGTTTCGGGGACGAAACCTCTTTTAAGGAGGGTAGATTTGTAACATCCGCATTTCTAAAAATAATAAATAACGGGAAGTTTATTATTAATTGTGTGTCGTTAGTTTAATGGTGTGTGTGTTTATGTCTGGATAAGGTTTTGGATGGAATGGGAAGTGGGTGGTGGGCCCTTAGACCCCCTATATATATCCCATCTTATTCTCCATTCCATTTCATTACACAACACCCACACTCAAGAAACACACACCCTTTCTCTCTAAAACCCGAATCCAAGTCCGAGCTAAAGAAGGACGGATCTAGCGTATAAACGCCATCAAACACCAAGAATCACGTCCAGATCCTCGAGTTGTTTCAGATCTGAGCCAAACCTGAGAACAAAAGGTGAGTTGGTTTAAAAATGCTAAGTTTTATGGTTAGAATTGACATGCAAACTGATAGAACAATAGATCGGGTTGTAGCTCGTAAGAAAAAATAAACTTGGTAATTTATAACCTCACGTGGGTGATATAGGACAAAAGATGATGTTTGGACCATGAAAAACACGGGTATACAAAGTTGGTACGACCCAAAACCCATACAAAGAGTAGAATCGGGTCCTAAGGAAGAATCTCGGAGGAAAATGGCCTTAAAATGATAAAAATGAAGTAAAAAGGGGGTTTTCGCATGAAAAAGGGCTTCGCATCGCATGCCATGTGAAATCCAAGAGTTTCGCATCGAACGCTATGCGAAGAGAAATCCTATGCGAAGCGAAATCCCTTGCGAAGCGAAATCGCAAGCAAAGCGAAATCCCATGCGAAGCGAAATCGTAAGCGAAGCGAAATCGCATGCGAAGCGAAATCGTATGCGAAGAGAAATCCCATGCGAAGCGAAATTCCATGCGAAATGGCTCTGCCCCTTGGACCCTGCTAGGGGCTGTCGCCCCTAGACCCCGCTACCAGGGGCGCTGCCCCCAGACCCCCATTAGTTGAGGGTTTCATTAATGTGGATGTATGAAGTAGTAGTAATAGATAACTAACACTCGTGATGTGTTACACAGTTAGCCGTGCATAACTCAGGAAGGGGATTACCATTAACGGTGAACGAAACAGGATCCAGGTGAGTTCTAGCCCCTCTATCTGTTATGCTTTCGGGGATGTGTGCCTACTCCTATGTGATAGTTAATACATTTACTTAATTGATAAGTGTTTGATTCATGTATAACTATGTATTGAATGTTATTACTATATGATGATTACAAGAATGAGCATGTATACAAATATATATATATATACATATATATATATATATGTATATATATGTATATATATGTATATATATAAGACAGGTAAAGTATGCACGTTTGATAAATGTAGGGATGATTGACGAGACAGGTATGGTTATATGGTTATTCGAGGCAGAAGGGACCAGACCCCTTATAATATCTGTGATGTTAGGGACCAGACTCTTATAATATCTTTGATGTTAGGGACCAGACCCTTATAATATCTGTGACGTTAGGGACCAGACCCTTACAATATCTGTGATGTTTAATGTAGAATACCATAGGGTTTTATGAAAGAAAGTATGTAGGTACGTATGCATGTATGTAAAGTTTGTATGAAAGAAATAATAGTAAGTAAGATATGAATACGTATCTTCGGATGTGTATAGGTGAGAATATGAATGTAATGTATGTTAATTGATTAACTAGAACTCACTCAGTGTAGCTGACTTTTAGTATGCACGCAGGCAAATAGGTTGATGCAGCTGGCTTGAGGAGGAACACATGGCATGGACTGAAGAGACTGGCATCCACGATGAAGCGTCATGACTGTTTTAATTAATGTTTATGAAAAGACAATTTGTATGTTAAGACAAAAAAGAATGTTTTGTAATGTGATGTTTGAAGTTTTAAATTATTCCGCGAAGTTTTAATTAACTTTGATATTTAGAACTGTGTTTATGAGTAAATCCAACACCAAAGTAAGGCTTCCGGGAATGAGGCCTTTCAATTAGTGTGCGACTCTGAGAAATAGTTAAAACTTAAAACACAAATATAAATGTACTTGAATAGTTGAATTAATGAAATCTGATAACACAAATTTAGAAGGGATTCAAGAAATACCTGTGGTCCTCCATGCAGAATCTGCAACAAACATCTTAGATGCTATTTTCATAAACTTAGGAACAATATTAAGCTTATTTTCTAAAAGAAGTTTACCATCTTAGTTAACAACATATAATCGATTTGAGCTCAAAATTTAGGTATTTTCTAATTAATCCATGCTTTCAAATTGTCCATTTTTTTTATTTTCAATGAACAGGCCTATATCAACCCATGTAAAATTACCATTAGCTGTTAAAACCTAATACAGAGCACAACTCGTTTGGCCCGTTACAAAAAAAAAAGTCACATATACACCATGATTCACGGGTATATATTTTTGTACATTTAGAAACAACAAAGTAAATAGCATTTTAAGAACAAATTCTAAAGATTTGGGTATTAATAAGTTTATAGCTTATTGTATTTATTTGTGATATGTGAGCATGTTAAGAAAAGAGAAACCATGGTGATTATGTTGTCAAATCTCAGTCCTTCAGCACAAGTTCGATTTAGTTGCATAGCAGGAAGTGCTACTCGATTTAGGGCAACAACGTGGTGAGCGGTGGATAGCAGGAGGATATGGCGATATGGTTAAAAAACCCGACTATCAATTACTAATCGAGCAAACACAAATCAATGTTATTGATATTAATTCAAAGTTCCTACTCCAAACTATAAACAAACTTCACAACAGTTCTTCTATGTGAAAATTATTAGAACTTGACGAAATAATCTAAAAAAGGCACAAATCGTCTGAGATTCAGTTTAAAACATCACAAATTCATCATCGTTAGACCAAATAGTATGAAATTAAATCAATATTATGATCAACAGGTATAACAACAGTTCATAATTGACTAACGTTAAATACGAATAGAGATTGTGAGATCAGTTGAATTTGTCATCACCGTCAAGTCTTACCTAACTACACCATGACAACTGAGGATCACCAGCAATAATTTACCTAATGCAAATGAAAAAGCGTCAATGGAATTAGCAGCAGACATGGAATCAATCAGAGTTGGTTCCTAAATCGGATCCATTGCAGCTTGAGTTTGATGAATAGAGCATGCCTCAACTGCGATTGGATCAACGGAAGTAGTCTGGAATTGAGTAATCATTGCAGTAGTTAAATCATTCCAGGTGATCAAGTCTGTACTTCGATGCCAGCCGTTGAACCACCAGAATGGCTCATCATCGAAGGATTGAATGACATAAAGGAACCTCTCGTCATCATAGCTCGCGTAAAAGTGAATATATCGTTCAGCTTGAGACATCCATAGGGCGGGATTAGATCCAGTGAAACGTGGTAATCTTGGTTGTTCTGTAGGAGTTCTTCCAAAGCCATCTATGCTAAGGATCAATGAAAGCACCAATGAAGTGAACCCATAAAACTAAACAATCAACACGAAAGATCTATGGAGTAATCGGTTCATAATTCATTAATTCATAAGAAATTGGTTACAAGAAGGAGATGGGAAACAAAATCCTATTACAAGATAACGAGATGAGAGAACGGACTTTCTTCTACAAATTCATTCATACCTCTGCTATTCTTCGTTTATTCCTTATATCACCGCTCTTTAACATGTTAGGCATATTTTTTTAACTCTTAACTTGGGCCTGGATCAAACTTGAATCGGGCTGGATCATAATTCATAACATTACTCCCGTCTTTCAAATTCACCTTGTCCTCAAAGTGAAGGAGAATTCCTAAAGGGTTGGGCTAAAGCAAACAAATGCAATCCAAGAAAACCAATAGCTAACGTTTTGTGTTTCTTATCATGGTTGGTGGGCCCATTAAAGTTTTTTTCCCATCTGTGTCCTGTTGTTACAACTTGAATGAGTGGAACAAAAATAACAAAATTTGTAACATGTGCATAAAAAAAAGGGAAGAGCCAAATGTGGCTAAGATGCGCCACTCATAAGCAAACTTTCTTGGAAAAATCAATGTAAGAAGCCCATTATCCAATATTTCAAGACTTGTAGCCACTTCAACTATACTGAGTCCCCATTTATCATCATTTTGGGTCACAAGAACTCGTAACGCCACTGTATCAGTAATATCCAAAGTACCAATTCTACTCCCATCAGGTTTGTTTATGTCAGTAATTGCAATCCGCCTTATTTGAGAATTATATTTCAATGCTACCCCGCAAGTTTCGTTTAAAACCATATCACCCATGACAAGGAAGCCAACGAAAGAGAATTTTTCTAAGATCCACAGCGTGTCCCGATCAACACCCACAGCATAATTCACAACCAAAACACATGTAAGAACATGAGACACGACCATTCGGGCTTTCACTAATAGCATGCGCCTTGTAGGAGCTGTCCTAAAGTTCCTAGTCGAGTCATATAGCCAACCTGGTTTCTAAACAAAATTTGAAATATCTAGTGAATTTTTCATGAAAAATCTACGTTTAAAACAAGGTGTCAACAGGGATTGAGTTTTTGCAGTGTGAAACAAAGTTTTGGCATGTACACAAGATCGAAGTGGATGAATCTGAATAAGAGCGACACTATTTTGATAATTCTGCAAGTAGATCGTTGTTATGATCCATGCAGCCCATAAACATTGAAACCCCCCAAAAAGTAGTCCCATATTTACCATCAACACCTGATCATCACACCCATTAATAGCGATTTAGAAATCAGAATTAACCATGTCATGAGAAATACTATGTGGTGTATACAAGATATGGCACAAAGGGTAGTTAAAGGGAGAACGAATTATTGTATGTGATGTAACAGAGGTCACTCCAAGTTGTTGAGTTTGCTGGTTAAGAACATGTGAGAAACGAAGAGACGCTAACAAAGTCGTGGCTATAAGATCGGACAAGCTGATAATTCGATTAAAAGAAGGCGAGTTAACAGAAAATGGACCCGGATAAAAAATAAAGTTCGTCCGTAACCATTTATCTCCAAAATTCAAATCACACCCGACAAGGAAATTAGTAAAACTACCAATATTCGGGCCAACTTGTTTTGAACCAAAAGTAGTACCACTTGAATTCCCACCAAAATTGAAGATAGATACAGTTACAATAGCCCTCGGTAAAATTGTAACTGCTGCCACGTACGAGTCACATGAATTCCGATGTAGGTATGAAGATGCATAAGAGTCTGAGATTGATTCATGAGGTATAATAGGGCGACATGATTGTTCGTTAACTCGGAAAGAGAGCAAGATTGTTGTACCGCCTTTCCAACAGACACGTTTATCCCAACCGTTAAACTGAAGTACCATATCAAGTACTATATCGGGAGCACCAAGTTGTGTGGCAGGGAAGAGTATGGTGCTGGTAGACCACGGCTAAGTTCGCGCAAGCAATTTATCAAACAGGTTAGCTAACCGATTGACTCTCGACAACGAATCTGTTATAAAACCAAAAAGAGGACCACTATTGGATTTAAATGTCTGAGCATCATTAGGAAAAGAAGATGTGGCAATAAAAACATGACCCGTATCACAAAGCAATTTTGTTTTGTGGAATTTTACAATAATTTTCAAATGAAGGCCAGCAAAGAGAATACCAAAATTACCAAATCTATGGTGTGAAATAGGAGTGCTGGTTACATAATATAGAGGTGTAAGAGGTGGAATTTCAATAAAGTTATTAAGAACACCTGATTTAGATACCTTCCAAGAAGAACCAGATGGAGAGGCAGTCGCATCGTGTCCGTTCAAACCCAGAAGATGAGATGGAATATTAGTCTTTATAAGAACATATTGTTGCTCAAATTCTGTAATTGCGGATTCGCCTGCACGGTTTTGCATATCAACCCAGCAAAAATGATGAACACTGCCACTGAGAGCATCACCAACAAGATGAAAGCGATTATTAATGCAAAAATATAAACATTAAAAAAGGGTGGTGAAAAACTCACCTCGAGATCGAAGATAAATATTGCAATAAAACCAAAAGCATGATAACGAGACAGAAGCAACCGAAAGTGCGTTAAAGGATCAAAAAACGATCGAACTTGTCAAACTATAAATTAGAATAAATACAAAAATTTAAAGACTAACTAATGGGATTATACAGGTTAATTAATTGGTTTAAGATGACGCGTTTATTATTTTAAGGAATGGATTATTTTAATATTATTCTAAGCTTAACAGAAGTTTAATGATTTTTAATATTATAACTTTTAATACTATATGAGAGTTACGGTTTTACATTCAACGGGTTTTAAATTATCAATTTAAAGCTGACGAATCTTAATCAAATTTTTTAGTGATTTAACGAAACATATTATTTAAATATTATTTCATCTAATAATTAATATGAGAATTCTATTATATTTACGAAGTACGGATTTTACCTTTAAACGACTATTTTAGCGTTAATAGATATTGACGAAAAAAAATAATTATAAAGTGGACGAAATGGAAACTAAATATAATATAATATTAGCGGGATTTACGAACTTAACAAATATAAAAAAAATCAGTCGGCGCTTTGTATGAAGATGATTAAATTTATTTAAAATAATTTTATTTAACTTAAAATAATTTTATTTTGATATTTTTAATAATTTTTAATGATTTTATTTGGTTAAATATAATAAAACAAAATTGGTTTACAAAAAAATTACAAACTGTACAGTCCGGTGTGTATAACTCATATGTCTTTACCACCAGGCCATCTTAACAAGTTGTTATTATCACAGAAACAATAATTTATATGTTATCTTTAAAGTTCATCATCTTCACATATAAACCCTAGAGATCTAATCAGTTAAATTACTCCATGTTTGCTTGATTTATGTTAGGGGTTTTAATTAATGGCGGAAAACAAAACCATATAACTATTACCTGGATTAGTGTTGTTTTGACGGAGAACAAGGCTCACCGGAAAAGTTACTTTGAAGATCAATTTAACGTTTACTGAGGATAAGAGAGTGTGTTATATGATTGTGAACGAGTTTAGCTTTATGTTAGGGTCATATTTATACTACAAATTGGAACGTATGCGCGTTAATTACATTAATTTGATTTCGGCCGAGAATCCGGCGAGATTAGCGGGATTTTAAAGACGGTTAAGATTGTTTATATTGCAATTAATTTGTTAATAGATGATGATTATTGCTGGAAAATATATTATGCTAAGATTTCGGGTCAAAAGGACGATTATTAAGGATTGTTTAGGCTCGCCGGCGCCGAACTCCGGCGGCCGGAATGGGGTGACGGAAAAACGGGAAAGTGGGCTGGTGGGTTGGTTGTAATAATAAAATTTAAAGAATTTGCATTATGGTCCTTGAAGTTTAAAATGGCTTTAAAACATATTATATATATATATATATATTATATTTTGCAAATAATTAATCAGACACAGTTTTACTGTTTCTTTGTTTTTGTGCTTGCATTTGTTGTATTTCCTGCAAGTATTGTTGTACATTTTCTGTTGAGTTCAGGCCCCTCCACGTATTCATTAGTACTTTACACGTGCCCTCTCACCTGGCTAATCTGTGCCTTCACACATTTACACCAAACGGTTGCTAGCTCCAGACCATTGATTATATATTTTCGGCGACCGCTGACTGTCCGTGGTGGTGTAACTCTGGTTTTCCGGTCTTCGTTGGATGATGCTTATCGTCTCTTTCTTTGCTGCTTGCCTTCGATTGCAGTTTCGGGTCAAAAGGACGAATATTAAGGGCTGTTTAGGCTCGCCGGCGCCGAACTCCGGCGGCCGGAATGGGGTGACGGAAAAACGGAAAGTGGGTTGGTGGGTTAGTTATAATAATAAAATTTAAAGAATTTGCATTATGGTCCTTGATGTTTAAAAATACTTTAAAACATATTTAATTTAAACGTTACATTAAAGACCTTCGGGTTTCATATTATATTAAATCAAGATTTAAATTTATGAAGAGGACCTTTAACTTTGAAATTGTATTAAGATTAAAATAAAATATACAAATTGAATCTCGGACTTTTGAAATTATTTGGAATGAAACAAAAGTTAATATACTTGGATAATGTTCGAATAGTTAACAATTTTGATTAAATCTTTAAAGCTTTAAACTTTAATTCCCAATGTTTTGTTTATTGAACGAAAAGAAAACGAGCGAATGATAAACGTAAATCATCGTGAATATAATATTATTAATGAATAATGAACAAGAATACGTGAAATAAAATCAATGACTATAAAATACATTAAGCGACACTTGAGATATATATATATATATATATATATATATATATATATATATATATATATAAGAACCGATTCTGTTGTCAAATTATGTAATATTAGTCTTCATAAGAACATATTGTTGCTCAAATTCTGTAAATGCATATTCGCCAACACGGTTTTGAATATGAACCCAGCAAAAATGAAGAACACTGCCACTGAGAGCATCACCAACAAGATGAAAGCGATTATTAACTCAAACCCTATAAGCATCCAAATTCATCTGGCATGTGTCATTGTCAGCAATAAAATGCATCACATCATAGTTGGATTTGTTGTGACATGGAGCAAAATAGATGCTTTTCATTGAAATAGCAGAATCAAAACGTGGTCTCGGATCAAAGCCAAAGGTAACCAATGACTTAGGAGTACCTAATTTTAGTTCGAATGGGTTACGTTTCTCTGAATGATGATCTAAGTGGTTAGGAAAAAAAATCAAAACTGGTAGGTTTCGTAGAAAACAATATTATGAATGGCTGGGTCAGCATCACGGTAGCGGTGGACTGCATAACCAACCCCCATTGCCATCCCGTTTTCCATTCAAAATATGCAGTAACTCTAGCGACCATATTGAACAACCCATGTTTGAAGTAGAGAATACTCAACAAGTTGAAGCACTAATATATCCATTTGAACATCCTTTACTCCGAGTGGCTCATGAACACCAGCCATAGAGTCATTTCGAATTGCTAATAACTCATCTCTAATGGGTGCATCAATGTCATTGGCAATTTCATAGGTAATACAATCAGGAATTTCATCAAACATCTTGAGAGCGCTGCTAACAAACGGAAGCGAAACAGAGTAAATCAGACCTGATGCAAATGAAAAAGCGTCAATGGGATTAGCAGCAGACATGGAATCAATCAAAGTTTTTTCCTGAATCGGATCCATTGCAGCTTGAGTTTGATGAATCGAGCATGCCTCAATTGCGATTGGATCAACGAAAGTAGTCTGGAATTGAGTAATCATTGCAGTAGTTAAATCATTCTAGGTGATCAAGTCTGTACTTCGATGCAAGCCGTTGAACCACCAGACTGGCTCATTATCGAAGGATTCAATGACATAAGGGAACCTCTCGTCATCATAGATCGCGTAAAAGTGAAAATATCGTTCATCTTGAGACATCCATAGGGCGGGATTAGATCCAGTGAAACGGGGTAATCTTGGTTGTTCCAGTAGGAGTTCTTCCAAAGCCATCTATGCTAAGGATCAATGAAAGCACCAATGAAGTGAACTGATAAAACTAAACAATCAACACGAGAGATCTATGGAGTAATCGGTTCATAATTCATTAATTCATAAGAAATTGGTTACAAGAAGGAGATGGGAAACAAAATCCTATTACAAGATAAGGAGATGAGAGAACGGACTTTCTTCTACAAATTCATTCATACCTCTACTATTCTTTGTTTATTCTTTATATCACCGCTCTTTACCAGGTTGGGCTTATTTTTTTAACTTGGCGTAGATCTCTTATATCACCACTCTTTACCACAATCCTATTTTTTTAACTTGGGCCAGGATCAGACTTGAATCGGGCTGGATCATAATTCATAACATTACTCCCCTCTTTCAAGTTCACCTAGTCCTCAAGGTGAAGGAGAATTCCTAAAGGGTTGGGCTAAAGCAAACAAATGCAATCCAAGAAAACCAATAGCTAACGTTTTGTGTTTCTTGTCATGGTTGGTGGGCCCATTAATGTTTTTTTCCCCATCTGTGTCCTGTTGTAACAACTTGAATGAGTGGAACAAAAATGAAAAAAATTGTAACATGTGCATAAAAATAAGGGAAGAGCCAAAGATGGCTAAGATGCGCCACTCATACGCAAACTTTCTTCGAAAAATCAATGTAAGAAGCCCATTATCCAATATTTCAAGACTTGTAGCCACTTCAAGTATACTGAGTCCCCAATTATCATCATTTTGGGCAAAAAGAACTCGTAACGCCACTGTATCAGTAATATCCAAATTACCAATTCTACTCCCATTAGGTTTGTTTATGTCATTAATTACAATCCGCCTTATATGCGAATTATATTTCAATGCTACCATGCAAGTTTCGTTTAAAACCATATCACCCATGACAAGGACGCCGACAAAGGAAAGTTTTTCTAAAATCCACAGCGTGTCCCGATCAATACCCACAGCATACTTCATAACCAAAACACATGAAAGAACATGAGACACACCCATTCGGGCTTTCACTAATAGCATGCGCCTTGTAGGAACTGTCCTAAAGTTCCTAGTCGAATCATATAGCCAAACTGGTTTCCAAACAAAATTTGAAATATCTAGTGAATTTTTCGTGAAAACCCTACGTTTAAAACCATGTGTCAACAGGGATTGAGTTTTTGCAGTGTGAAACAAAGTTTTAGCATGTACTCAAGATCGAAGTGGATGAATTTGAATAAGAGTGACACTATTTTGATAATTCTGCAAGTACATCGTTGTTATGATCCATGCAGCCCATAAACATTGAAACCGCCCAAAAATTAGTCCCATATTTACCATCAACACGTGATCATCACATCCATTAATAGCAACTTGGAAATCTGAATTCACCATGTCATGAGAAATACTATGTGGTGTATACAAGATATGGCACAAAGGATAGTTAAAGGGAGAACCAATTGTTGTATGTGATGTAATAGAGGTTACACCAAGTTTTTGAGATTGCTGGTTAAATACATTTGAGAAACGAAGAGACACTAACAAAGTCATGGCTATAGGATCAGACATGCTCATAATTTGATAAAAAGAAGGCAAGTTAACAAAAAATGGACCCGGATCAAAAACAAAGTTCCTCTGTAACCATTTATCCCCAAAATTCAAATCACACCTGACAATGAAATTAGTAAAACTACCAATATTCGTGCCAAGTTGTTTTGAACCAAAAGTAGTACCACTTGAATACCCACCAAGATTGAAGCTAGATACAGTTATAATAGCCCTCAGTAAAATTGTAACTGCTGCCACGTACGAGTCATATGAATTCTGATGTAGGTATGAAGATGCATAAGAGTCTGAGATTGATTCATGAGGTACAATAGGCCGACATGGTTGTTCGTTAACTCAGAAATAGAGCAACATTTTTGTACCCCCTGTCCACGTTTATCCCAACCGTTAAACTGAAGTACCATATCAAGTACCATATCAGCAACCCCAAGTTGTGTGGCAGGGAAGAGTATGGTACTGGTAGTCCACGACCAAGGTCACACAAGCAATTTATCAAACGGGTTGGCTAACCGAGTGACTCTAGACAACGAATCTGTTATAAACCCAAAAGGAGGACCACTATTGGATTCAAATGTCTGAGCATCATTAGGAAAAGAAGATGCGGAAATAAAAACTTAACCCATATCCCGAAGCAATTTTGTTTTGTGGAATTTAACAGTAATTTTCAAATGAAGACCAGCAAAGAGAATACCAAAATTACCAAACCTATGGTGTGAAATAGGAGTGCTGGTTACATAATATAGAGGTGTATGAGGTGGAATTTCAATAAATTTATTAAGAACACCTGATTTAGATACCTTCCAAGAAGAACCAAATGGAGAGGCAGTCGCATAGTGTGCGTTCGAACCCAGAAGATGAGATAGAATATTAGTCTTCATAAGAACATATTGTTGCTCAAATTCTGTAATTGCAGATTCACCTGCATGGTTTTGAATATCAACCCAGATTAAAGCGATTATTAACGCAAACCTTATAAGCATGACCAACAAGATGAAAGTGATTATTAACGCAAGATGAAAGCGATTGAACACTGCCACTGAGAGCATCACCAACAAGATGAAAGCGATTATTAACGCAAACCCTATAAGCATCCAAATTCATCTGGCATGTGTCATTGTTAACAATAACAGGCATCACATCATTGTTGGATTTGTTGTGACATAGAGCCAAATAGATGCTCTTCATTGAAATAGCAAAATCAAAACGTGGTCCCGGATCAAAGCCAAAGGAAACCAATGACTTAGGAGTACCTAATTTTAGTTCGAACGGGTTACGTTTCCCTGAATGATGATCTAAGTGGTTAGGAAAAAAGATCAAACTGGTAGTTTCATGCGCAACATGATTCGTAGAAAACAATACTATGAATGGTTGGTCAGCATCACGGTAGCGGTGGACTGCATAACCAACCCACATTGCCATCCCGGTTTCCATTCAAAATATGCAGTAACTCTAGCGACCATATTGAACAACCCATGTTTAAAGTAGAGAATACTCAACAAGTTGAAGCACTAATATATCCATTTGAACATCCTTTACTCCGAGTGGCTCATGAACACCAGCCATAGAGTCATTTCGAATTGCTAATATCTCATCTCTAATGGGTGCATGAATGTCATTGGCAATTTCATAGGTTATACAATCAGGCATTTCATCGAACATCTTGAGAGCACTGCTAACAAACGGGAGCGAAACAGAGTAAATCAGACCTGATGCAAATGAAAATGCGTCAGTGGAATTAGCAGCAGACATGGAATTAATGAGAGTTTTTTTCTGAATCATATCCATTGCAGCTTGAGTTTGATGAATCGAGAATGCCTCAATTGCGATTGCATCAACAGAAGTAGTCTGGAATTGAGTAATTATTGCAGTAGTTAAATCATTCTAGGTGATCAAGTCTGTACTTCGATGCCAGCCGTTGAACCACCAGAATGACTCATCATCGAAGGATTCAATGACATAAGGGAACCTCTCGTCATCATTGACCGCGCAAAAGTGAAAATATCATTCATCTTGAGACATCCCAAGGGCGGGATTAGATCCAGTGAAACGGGGTAATCTTGGTTGTTCCTGCAGGAGTTCTTCCAAAGCCATCTAGGCTAAGGATCAATGAAAGCACCAATTAAGTGAGAGATCTATGGAGTAATCGGTTCATAGTTCATTAATTCATAAGAAATTGGTTACAAGAAGGAGATGGGAAACACAATCCTATTACAAGATAAGGAGTTGAGAGAACGGACTTTCTTCTACAAATTCATTCATACCTCTGTTATTCTTCGTTTGGGCCTATTTTTTTAACTCTTAACTTGGGCCTGGATCAGACTTGAATCAGGCTGGATCGTAATTCATAACAGGCAACGTGGAGAAGGTCTACTGATATAGGGTTTTATAAATTATAGGTTACTTGTATTTGGGATGTTATGACCTGTTCAATTTAAACGGGTCTAAACGGGTTAAATCAATGAAAGAACACCATTTAAAAATCAAGCTATCTGGTGGCTTCCATAAAGAGGTGGGGGGGGGGGGGCAACCACATCGCGACACGTAGGATTTTTTAGTTTTCTTTTATATATATTATAGATTTTATTTTATTTATCGCACATGCATAGATCCGAGGCTAGGACTCGCCTTCAAAAATATTTTTTAAATCTTTTGTTTATAGTAGATTGTCTTTCATTTTGGGAAATTCCTTAAGAATTCCAGATTTTTGTTTTTACTACCTCACCTTAAAGCGTGGGAGTATGACATGTTCGGTCGTAACTGTAAGGGGCCAGAGAACTTTGAGTCGAGCCTTGGCACAACCATTCCAAGAACCAAAGGCATAATGCTATTCCTTACCTGGAGGATAACCTGACCACAGTACTCAAACCTCTAGGCCAAAGCAGGACAAATGCCATACAACAGTAACTTTAAGTGGTCAAACGTAACAGGTTAAACGGTTACATTCCTTTTATAAAAACCAAATTAACGGTGGTTTGTGGCTAAATTCGGGAAACTTCCAATAATTTAATTTTAATTATTTTAAATGCCTAGTTGGGTGGAAATTCCATGACAACCCATGAACACTCCAACTATCCATTTCTCAACTCGTTTTGATTCGATATTTGGTTGGAAGCATCACCCGTGGTGGTTCACGAGACACTCCAACTACTCATTTTTATAGATTTGGTAATTCGTTAATTAGTTGGGTCAGTCTAGATGCCATGTAACGCTCATGGGCCGACCAACTCCATTGATTTGATTATTCATTAATTAGTTGGGTCAGTTAAAATGCCATGTAACGCTCATGGGCCGACCAACTCAATGACTTGTTACTCGCTATTTAATTAGGCCAATAAAATGCCATGGAACGCTCATGGGAGGCCCAATTCTTAAAATCTAAGTTGCATTATGTAATTAGGGCCATTTAAAATGCCATGGTCGCTCATGGGAGGCTCAGTTCACAAATTATTTTAAATCGTGTATCATCCTCAAGTTATGACAAGTCACTAGCACAAATTTATTATATTTCCTCACAACGACTCATTACACAACTTACCCATCATTTCATAAATTTTAATTTTTGGTCCCACAGAATGTCTTCCATACTACATCGTCGTGACAATCACCGTCAATCAGCTGCTCATGATTGCTTTTTGGCTGCTAGAATCATGAGAGAGTTTGCTACAGCTATGCCCAGGATTCTGACCCAGTTTCAAAGCATCAACTCCAATGGATCCGCTCATTCAGCTGCCCCGAGCAACTACCACTACAAGAATTTTACTTGTTCCAAATCACCCGTGTATCATGGTGAGGAGAATGCGACTAAACTCTTCCGGTAGTTTGAAAGGATGGAGAACATTTTCATCCACCGTGAATGTCCGGATGACAAGTAAACTTGGTTTGCCTCGAGCGTCTTCGAGGAACGAGCTCTCACATGGTGGAATTTAAGGCCCTCCAAGGCATTGAGGTTGCTACGATCTTGCCTTGGGAGGAACTCAATGATGCAATGAAGAAGGAAATTTGTCCTGAGCATGAACTGCAAAGGCTCAAGATGGAGTTTTAGGAGCTTAAACATATTGGAGAAGATATTTCAACCTACTCGAACCGTTTTAATGAACTTAGCCTGTTGGTACCCCACTCGGTGAACCCTATGTCCCGCGGTATCCACAAGTATATCGGGGGACTACCCATGATTTTTCGTGATGCTATGGTTAGTCAAGATCCTCTCTCGATTGAGGAAGCCATAGCCCTTGCTGCTTCATTGACTGATGATCATATTCAAGGTGGAAATTTACCTCGTAAGGATTCCAAACCTACTACCAAGAAAACCAAAATCAAGTCTACAACCGATGCCAAAGCCGAACCTAAGCCTACCCAAAACAGTAACTCCAACAGCTACCACAATAACAACAACAATAACCATAAACGTAAAACCCATCACCAAAACTATGTTGTGAACCAAACCAACAACCACCCCAAAACCAAAACCAAAATGCTTTAAACAAGCGGGCTTATACTGGACCCCACCCATTGTGCTCCATATATAACCGCCATCACCTGGATTCATTCTTGAGAAAATGTTATTACGAGCCAAGATCTAGTCGCAAATCGATACGTTAGGATCGTGTTGATACGTTAATGGAAAATTACATTACATGGAGGATGAATACATTAGGATGTCTAGAGAAAATCCGGCATGGTAACGTCACATAAACATAAATATGGCATAGATCTCTATGCATTCTAACTATGGAAGGCCTATTCATAGGTTGGTCTCATTCGTTATACTGTATTAACGAATGAGACCTCTCATTCGTTAACATTTCTAACGAATAAGTCTTTCCATAACCCATTCGCTAAACACCCTTAGCGAATGGGCTATACCTTAACGAATGAGCCACCATTCGTTACACTGTACTAACGAATGGGCTCTTACATTAACGAAGATCCTAATCTTTAACGAATCAAGCCTCATTCGCTACACATGCTTAGCGAATGAGCCTTTATACATTAATATAGAGACTAAACTACCCCTATCCTATTCGAACAGCTGCGGACACCAAATCCGTGCACTAAAAGACTCCCCCTTGTCTGTAGCTGTCGAATACTTTCCAATACTTTAGCATCCAATACATTAGTCTTCAATACTTTATCCTCCAATAAATTAACGTCGAATACGTTAACAATGAAAACTTTAAAGTTGAATACTTTAACCGTGAATACTTTATCTGTATATCATTAGCCGTACAGCCAACCTCCCCATTGGCTGACGATTCTCGAGCTTGTGTGAACAGAAAAAATATAACTCTTTGTAAGCAAACCACCAACATGTAGCTACTCGTATCAGATCTCCCCGTCAAATAAGTAACTCCAAGTGATCATTTAGACCATCCAACTGGCATATGATATGGTTCAATCAAACAAGTCAATTAGCAGCAAGTCATCGGCTACCTGTCGCACTGGTAAAGCAAAAATATCTTTACGTTTTAACCTCGTCACATATCTTCATGAATAACCCGGTCACTCAATATCTTTCACTTAGGTCTTCACTCTCTCGATAACGTCTATCCCAAAATATAACTCTTTGAAGGCAACCAATACGCTTGGATGCGCTACTGTTTTGGACATATGATTCAGAGTTCCAGCCTTCATTAATCAATCCCGAATGATCATATTCTTCAATCAGGTGACAAGACTCGTATATTCGTCAACAAGATCAACCCATTCAAGAATTGTCCCCTTCAACGGAAGCAATCTGCCGAATACTCGTAGCCAACATAGTAAGGATCAAAGTCCCTCAGAAAGAAGTAAACAAACAAACGCTCATAACCCACATAGTCAGGTTTCAATCTCGAACAAATCAATCCAGGATCGAAGAATAGTAGCAGTCTTGAACTCAGTCAAATGTAGCTTTGAAATCATGAATTACCACTCGAATTGCAGTAATTTTTCAAGAAATCCTTGCAAACGTAGGAAGATACCAATCGAATAACCTCTTTGAAATTTTTATCCCCCCCATTTCTTGAAAAATTAGGCAAGGTCTTGAACAATTCTTCAAAAATTTTGAAGAAAATTCTTGTTAACTTAGTTAGTGACTCCCCCACGGCCCCTCGATATGCTTGAAAAGTTGGCTGGAAAATATATCATCAAAATTTGTGAGAAGAGTACCCAGCATATTCGGAATATCCCCGAAAAATTTCGTTTTAAGAATCTCATGCATTATCCTTCTTCATTCGTTTTCCAGGTATCCTCATTCGTCTGACAATGAACGGAAAGGTTACATTCGTTAACCCCCATAACGAATGTACGCATACGTTAAACTCACATTCGTTAAACCTTTAACGAATGTCTTCCATACATTAATCACCCTCATTCGTATGAACAGTACACGAATAAGGTTTCATTCGTTATGAGCTTTACATTCGTTAAACACTGTAACGAATAACTCATTCGTTAAATAATGAGCATTTAAGTTAACAAATCATCCTTCAAACGGTTACTGTAGATGAAAAACCGTTAATCGTCGGAAATTTCAGTTACAGTCGCGGAATCTTGAAAAACTCAAGCTCCAACAATGGCGGATTCATCAAATCTTCATCAAATGACAACCAAATTATACTCGAATGATCGGAATTACATCATGAACTTGAATCTATCATCAGATTCAGCAATCATTCACTGAATTAATCAAAATGTAACATCTGTATTTTGAGAATTAATAAATAACGGAAAGTTTTATTATCATCGATGTGTCGTTAGTTTGGTTGTGTGCGTGTTTGTATTTGGATAAGATTGGAATGGAGGTGGATGGTGGGGCCCAAGGCTCCCTATATAAGGCCATCCCCCATCTTTTCATCATTTCTTTACACAACACACACACACTAGAAAACACACACTTTCCCTCTAGCATTTCGGATTCGGATCTAAGCAAAAGTAAGGAAGGTTTTGGTGTTTAAGTGCCTTCGAATAGCAAGAACATGTCCAGATCTACGATCTGAACCAAACCCGAAGCAAAAAGGTGGGTTTTGGTTTAAAAGGTTAAGTTTTTTTTTATGGTTAGTCTTGACATGCAAACTGATAGAAGGATATATCGGGGTGTATGATGGAAGAAAAACATGAACTTGATAAGTTATAACCCCACGAGAGTGTTATATGGTAAAAATGCGATGTTCAGGCCTTATAAAACGCAGGTATACAAAGTTGATACAACCCAAAACCCTTGGAAAGGGTTAAATTGGGTCCTAAGGGAGATTCGTGGAGTGAAATGGCCATAAAATGGTAAAAACGAAGAAAAAGAAAATTTCGCATCGCATAAGCCATGCGAAGCGAAAAAGGTTATTTCGCATCGCATGACCATGCGAAGCGAAAAAGGTAATTTCGCATCGCACAGCCGTGCGAAGCGAAATAGGTTATTTCGCATCGCATGACCTTGCGAAGCAAAAAAGTTCCATGCGAAGAGAAACAGTTCCATGCGAAGCGAAAAAGCATGCGAAGCGAAATTTTTATGCGAAATTGTTTTTTTTTAAATTGATGAAAAGCGTGGGCCGATCCACTTTCTGATGAATTTTTGTTAAAAGACTGTTAGTGAAAATAAAATTTTTCCGAGCTCAACCCTAGCCAGGGGCTCTGCCCCTTGGACCCTGCTAGGGGCTGCCGCCCCTAGACCCCGCTACCAGAGGCACTGCCCCCGGACCCTCGTTAGTTGAGGGTTTCATTCACCTAGATGTAAGAAGTAGTTGAAATGGATAATTGATACCCATGCCTTGTTACACAGTTAGCCGTGCACAGATAAGGAAGGGCATCACACTTAACTCCGAGAGAAACAGGACTCAGGTGAGTTTCTAGCCCCATTTCTGTGTTATGTTTTGGGGTTGTGTGCATACTCAATGTGATTAGTTAATACACTTACCTTAAGTGGTAAGTGTATGCCGTATGAATGTTTATAAATATACCTAATTAGTGTAGAAAGAGTTAAACGTATGTGTGAAGAGGTATATTAGAACAGATATAGCTAATGAAAGAAAGGTATGTCTGATATGTGTAGTGTATGAATGGTATGTATGATATGTAGAGTTGAAGAATTAAGGGTTTCCTACCCTAATAATATAGGTGAAGAATAAAGGGTTGCCTACCCTAATTATATAGGGGAAGAATAAAGGGTTGCCTACCCTAATAATATAGGCGAAGAATGAAGGGTTGCATACCGTAATAATATATGCAAAGGTTATAGGGCGAAAGGCTCTTTAAAAACGTAGAAAGGTTATGTATGTATAAAATAATGAAGGTAAGTGAAAATAGGAATGTGTGGAAGTAAGAATGTAAAGAATGAGAATGAAATGTATATTACCTGCTTAACTAGAACTCACTCAGTGTAGCTGACTTTTAGTATGCACGCAGGCAAATAGGTTGAGACAGCTGGCTTGAGGAGGGACATATGGCATGAGCTAAAGAGACTGGTTTCTATGAAAAAGTGTCATAACTGTCTTATGTTATGTCTTTTGAGAGGATATTTTGTATGTTAAGACAAGATTCATGTTTTGTAATGTAATGTATGAAGTTTTTTTAACTATTCCACGAAAGTTTTAACTAACTCTGTGTAAGACCCCGAATCCCGTGAATCCTACAGTTGGTAATCATATCCAAAAATTCTCAAAAATTTAAAGTCAAACCATTTCATTAATATTAAGAATCGTTTCAGAGTAGTAAACAGCGGAAAATCACAAGTACTAAAACCAAGTTCCCAAAACCATAATTTAAATGTTTAAAATAATAAATGAAAAGAAAACAGTTTGTGTATTAATCTCCGACTAGTAATGCCTTCAACCGTCCAAGTAGTCTCGAGCACATCCAAGCGGTAACCTCCAATGCTTAACCTGGAAGTCAATCTAACATACACAAAAAGTCAGCTTGAGCTGAGTGAGTTCAAGTTTTAATAATAGACATTTAAATAAATCATTCCAAGGATTTAAATATAAAAACGGGTTTATAAAACATTCCAAGAGTTTAAAATATAATACGGGATACGAACAGTTAGGCCACCATCAACACTAAGTATTCGTACTTAGACATCTATATACATCCATATATCTATGTCCCTACAAATACCATCCAAATACTAACATCAGGGTCGAGCACACGTACAACCCAAACACGTATACCTAAAGTTTTTAATGTAAGAAGAGTGCATCCATTAAGTCATCGTTACCGAAGACTAAACAGTCTCATACATACATATACAAAGATATATATATATATATATATATATATATATATATATATATATATATATATATATATAACATCCACGTATAACATTCAGGGTCGAGCACACGTACAACCCAAACACGTAACATTCCTATGATGATCATGCCACACGAGCCTCCCCCCTCACGGGCTTTTCAGGGCCCGCCACAGGATTTAAGAACCTGAGTCGTATAGTTTGGCCCTGCCAAGATCACTATTCAATAATAACATTCAGGTTCGAGCACACGTACAACCCAAAAATGTAACATCCGATGTTGATCATGCCACACGAGCCTCTCCCCTCACGGGCTTTTTAGGGCCCGCCACAGGATTTAAGAACCTGAGTCGTATAGAGTTTGGCCCGGCCAAGATCACCATTCAATAATAACATTCCTTAGTCGATAACGACAACAACATTCGCCAAATATTGGTCATACAATAATATATATACATACACACATTCTATAACATTCCAAGGCCTACCAATACTCGCAAGCCTATGCAAAATAGTTTAAAACATTTCATCAAGTAAGAAAACACTTAGGTGTTCTTGCTAGCCCAAAAGTAAAAAGAGTAAAAAGGGCATCATGAACTCACCTGAAACGAGCCACACAAACACCAAAGAGTTTGAGAATTTCAAAGCCAATCCACAGTTTACAAGCCTGCCAGATTGCACACAAAGATTACTAACTAAACGTACCGACTCGTTTATCCTACGAGACGTTCTAACATGATTTGATTGACCTAAAGCCTTGACATTACCAAATTCAATTACCTCATCCCCCGAGGCCATGTATTTACCAAAACCACCCTTAGTTAATCCCGGGGACAAAGGGTTCCCAATTTACCCCCGAAAGTTGTTGACATTATCGAATACGCGCGTTAACGGGTTGTTTAAGCACTTAAATACCGACTCAGCCCCGTGTGGACCAAATTTAGTAAAATCACATCCAACAAGTCCACACGACGCTACACGGGTTAGATGCGTCGGTAATTCGCAAGCACGATGCACAAATTACCAATAAACGCGAATTTGCGCCGTACCGACCCGTTTGAGTAACCGACAACCAATTCAGCCCCAATAACATAAAAATATAGTTTTTCACAGCCAACAAATCATACCGAGGCTACAACATCCAAATTGGTTGTTAATTCCCTCAAACAACGCGCTAGACGCAACAATTGACAAACTAGACAACCGAAACCTAGTTTTCACTTCATCAACAGTTGACCAATCTAACGAATGCCAAAACTCATGATACTAAAGTATATTACACTAGACATACCTAAGAAGATGACGGAGCACGAACCTCAATTATAACAGCCCCGAAAGATGCGAGAAACGGCAGCCACCGGTTAAGCCTAAAACGAACTTATCAATCAATAACGAATATAACATGCAGATTTTAGCATGCAAAGATGTATTTTATTACATAGGAAAACCATGGAATTAAATTATTAAATTTTTATCAGAGTTGTAGAAATGTCTTGGGTATCTAAAAATATTTTTATTATATTTTTCCAATACACACAAAAATCATAAAAATTTCCCAACATAGCAAGGTACGTGCAGCTATTTCAGTGCGCAACAAAATGGTTTTAATTTTATAAAAATCATTACCCAGACAAATTAAACGATTCCAATTGGGTTTGGTTCCTAACTCAAAATATTAACTTCAAGAAATGGAACCAACCAATTAAGACTTGTCGAAAAAGGTGTTAACGTCTGGAAGACAGACCAGAATCCGTCATCCCGCATCAGCTTTGACATTCGATCTTATAAAATCATAAAAAGTATTCAAATCTCGTCCAAAAATTACGTATTATACCTTTCTGGAAACTAGACTCAAAGTAAAACATCATGGAAATAAGAATCGATCAAAAACAATGGGTTATCATCGCGTTACAGACCCTGCAACGAAGGAATACGAATCTGTCAGTAAACTGTTATCATCAAAACTCAACCCTAACGTGTTCAACAAAGGGTTTAATGGTGAAAAAGAGTTATACTAAGATAGAATCGACCTTGAATTAGTCTCGGGAGGCTGGAGAATGGCTGGAACCAACACGAATATCGAGGATGGAGGCTGCAATGTGGGCGCCGATCGGAACAGGAAGGGAAGTAATGAGAAGTAGGCTAGGGTTTTCTTGTTATAATAAACAATTACACTCTAGTCCCTCAAACATGAAAAATGTGATAGCTTGGATGAAAGGTTAAATAATTTAACTTATGATAATGACAAGGAGGTCCCCGAAGAATGCCGGGTCAAACCCGATAAATATACAAACTCTACAACGTGCGTGTCGTTAAACGAAAATGCCGAGTGCTACATACTAATCTAACACTTTAAGTTATAAGAGGTGATGTCGTGAGCAAAAGGATGGATAAGTGGACTTTTAAAACGTATTACAAGTCTCTAATTTAGAAAGACGAAACCCCTGCTTTTTGACAAACATTTATAAACGATCGAGCCGATTAACGAAATTTACGAGCGTTACAAGTCCACCCTCCTTACAATGGGATTCGTCCCCGAATCCCATCGCAACAGGAACGGATGCGGATGGAGACGAAACCTAATCATCTAATCGCACAAGAGGACGATAGGGACAAAACCTTTACTAGTGCCTGAGTCAAACAGAAACGAAGCTTAAAGCTCAACAAGTAGTAAGGAAACCTAGAGTGATAGTATGCTAAGCCTCAGCTAAACAATTACACGCAAAGCGTTCGAGAGGATAAGAAATTAACGGGAGAATTTAAGGAACGAGAGGAACTTTAACGCTAATGACATGAGCATTAGCCATATCCTATCCCTACAAAGACAGAACCCTAACACAGTCAGGCACAGGTAGCGTTTAGAACATGGTAGGTAACGGTAAACTGCTAATAACGTTGATCAGGTGTTATTAATTGTTTACTTTACCCGCCCATCCTAAGCACCCCCTGCCCCTAACCATATTAGCATACCATCTAACACGTAATCAATTATAAACATAATGAAATTCTAAAACTTATAAGAATGACTAAACAATTAAAATTACCTCTTGACGTGCAGCTAATCGCGGTTGGCATTTCTAGTCTTTTCTTTTACAGTTCGAGTCCAAGCATTCGGGAATGCTCAGATCCCTTGAACCATGGCTCTAATACCAACTTGTAAGACCCCGAATCACGGGAATCCTACAGTTTGTAATCATATCTAAAAATTCTTAAAAATTTAAAGTCAAACCAATTCATTCTTATTAAGAATCGTTTCAGAGTAGTAAACAGCGGAAAATCACAAGTACTAAAACCAAGTTCCCAAAACCATAATTTAAATGTTTAAAATAATAAATGAAAAGAAAACAGTTTGCGTATTAATCTCCGACTAGTTATGCCTTCAACCGTCCAAGTAGTCTCGAGCACATCCAAGCGGTAACCTCTAATGCTTAACCTGGAAGTCAATCTGACATACACACAAAGTCAGCTTGAGCTGAGTGAGTTCAAGTTTTAATAATAGACATTTAAATAAATCATTCCAAGGATTTAAATAAAAAAACAGGTTTATAAAACATTCCAAGAGTTTAAAATATAATACGGGATACGAACAGGTAGGCCACCATCAACACTAAGTATTCGTACTTAGACATCTATATACATCCATATATCTATGTCCCTACAAATACCATCCAAATACTAACATCAGGGTCGAGCACACGTACAACCCAAACACGTATACCTAAGTTTTTAAAGTAAGAAGAGTGCATCCATTAAGTCATCGTTACCGAACACTAAACAGTCACATACATACATATACAAAGATATATATATATATATATATATATAAACATCCTTTCAAGTACATCCCTATATATATAACAATATAATATATATAACATCCACGTATAACCTTCAAGTCCTTGTACATCTTATCTGTCCCTAGGTGAATGGAATATTTGGATTTATGGGCTTCGTCCATGATCAAGTACCGCAAATTAGCAATGGGAATCTAAACTCGGTTTTTGTAGTATAAAATTTCGTCGGTTCTTTCTTCAAAGTTTTGTTCAGTCCCATGTAAGTCTTCATTTTCCAAGTGATTTTCTTTTAAAGCTTCGTTTTGGGCAATGCGGATTTGTTCAGTAAGGCTAGTTTGGACGATCATTCCAAGTGCTCGGACCCTTAGTGGTTTGATTCTATCTTTCCTACTCAAGGCATCTGCTACTATATTAGCCTTGCCCGGATGGTATTGTATTTAACAGTCATAATCATTCAACATTTTTACCCACTCCACTGCCTCATATTTAACTCCTTCTGATCAAAAATGTGCTGTAGGCTCTTGTGGTCAGTGTATACTGTACATTTGGTACCATACAAATAGTCTCTCCAGATCTTAAGTGCGAAAATAACCGTGCGCAGTTCCAAGTCATGGGTGGTGCAATTCTTCTAGTGTACCTTTAACTGTTGAGAAGCATATGCTATGACTTTGTTTCTTTGCATAAGTAAGCATCCTAAGCCTTTCCGGGACGCGTCACAATAAACTACCAGATAATCAGTTCCTTCTGGAAGACTTAGTATCGGGGCTTGGCATAGTTTCTGCTTCAGCAATTGGAACGCCGCTTCTTGTTCTTCTCCCCAAACATAAGCACAATCTCTTTGAGTCAAAAGGGTTAAAAGTTGGGCTATGCTGGAAAAATTAGCAATATAGCGCCGGTAATACCTAGATAATCCCAAAAATTGGTGGATCTCTTTCGATGACTTCGGGGCTTGCCAATTTTTAATTGCTTCAATTTTGCTTGGATTTACATGGATTCCTTGCCGGTTAACAACGTGCCCTAAAAATTGTACCTCGTGTAGCCCAAAAGGCATAACTAAGAATTCATAATGACCATAACGAGTTCAAAAAGCCGTTTTAGACACATCTTCCTCTTGGATTTTAACTTGATGGTAACCGGATCGGAGGTCGATTTTGGAGAAATAATTTGCCCCTTGGAGTTGGTCGAATGTCACACCCCGACTAGCACAATGCGGAAGCGTAAAACGGGAATGTAACAGACACCTCTGGTATCAACAACATTGTTTATAAAGAAACATTACAAACAAATTTACAATATATTACATTTCATTGTTCTATCATTGTTTTACAGTCTATGTGATACAAACAAAACTAGTTCGTTAACTATATGATCTTACTACTAACACCCTTGCTTCTATTCACATAGCATCAACCACACACCTAGGGCAAGTAACAGATCACCAAATCATTCCGATTTAGGTACACCTAAAAAGAAGTTTAAAATGGGTTAACTACTAGAGTTGGTGAGTTTCACGAGTTACAATAAAACAGTTATGAATATTCACAAGTTAACACTTGTAATCATGATATAAGTATGTATGTATGTAAATGATGTAATTATGCTAAGCTACAGTGAAGCCTTGACTGTATGTGCTGCATGCATCCATTTCCTACGCTCAATCAACCACTGTGGCTCCCCTTCCACCCACAACATGCCCCGGTAGCTATGTCTAACACTACATAGCCTGTATATATAAATATGGTCATGTGCAAACGACGCTATGTGACATGGAACCAGGCCGATTCCGTTTGGATTTGTCAAACCAATTGTACTTTTCACAAGCCACCGACTCGAAAATAATCACTGTGATCGTGGGGACTTTCCTGTGTTAGAACTTAGATAATGCACCTCATTACAAATTTCAGATATGTATACATAATCAAACATGCTTTTCACCCCAAAAGTTCGTGAAACTGTTTAAAGAGTGGGGTCATGAAACTCACTGTTTAGTAGATAATCAGTAGCACGTCGGTTCGTGGTTTGTGTAACTTGTAATCATGGTTTCCTATAATCAATATTATAATAATATTAATATTTTAATATTATTATAATCTCAATACTAAACTGGGCTATATAACTAATCTGGGTATAGCTAGAACGCCCAGAAAGTGGCAATAGGCTTAAGTTGTGATGTTGTTCAATGTTTAATACTTAAAACCGAACTTGGCTCAGATTCCCGTTTTCCCAGCTGGGCCAAGTTGTTCGTTTACGCGTTCAGAAAACAGTTATGGGGATATAAGCTTGGGTAAATGTATTGGTTAATAAAATGATTAAGTTATAAAGAAAGATCACATATTGGGGTCCCGGATTAGCTACGGGGCCCGTTTCCGTTTATTCAGTTTGATATGAGAAGAAACGCGCACAATCTATCCAGATTGTCCAGGTTTCTCATTGAAAGGCTCGTTTTTAGTTAATTAATCCAAAAATATGATTTTTGATCACTCTTGGTGTTTTGATATTCCCGCAGGTTCGTTAGTCGCGAACTTGCCGGTTTTTATAAAAACTTAATTTTTTTAATCTTCAAATTAGCATAATTAATTAACCGTTAATCATTAAATTATAAAAATTTAGCCACTTATCAAATAAAATATGTAGATTTTTATAAAAATATTTCTAGAATTATTTAGTGATTTATTAATTTATAAAAATTCATTTTATCAGCTATATTTCCCAAATAATTTCCAAAAATTCCACAAAAATTCCTGAATACTCAAATTATGTCCCAAAACAACCTGTATCAATTCCAGAATGTAAAAAGCTCGTGCAATATTCTTTTCGGCCCAAATTTGGCTGTATAAATTCACACGAACGCATATGCACAAAACACCCTTAAAATTTTCCAAATGATCCCAAAATTCATATTTAATCAAAATACATAAAATCAAAGTTCCCTGAAAAATTTCATAATTTTTGAAGCATTTGAACTATTTTTCCCCATTAAACGTCCCAATTCGGTAATAAATTCGCCAAATATTCTCGGATTGTCGAAAAATCACCAAATTTGAACAGGGACTCAATGACATGTTCCCTAATGTTCCTGAAAAATTTCAAGGCCTAATAATATGCACATCACAACCTTAACCTAAACAGCCCGTAAGCAAGTGTTCGGCATTACCTCAGCGGGTTTGGCTCGTTTTTGCCTTTCCAATCAAGGTTTCAAGTTCTTGTGCTTATTTTCAGGCTATATACAAGTCCTATATCACAAACCAAGCAATTTTTCATCAACAAAAAACAGCCTTTGACTTAGTGTTTCGGCTAGTGCACAAAAACGAACTTTTGAACCGTAAAAATGCCGTTTAAACCCTTTAATCCGTGTTTATGGCCAAAAAAGATCATGATTCTGATGTAAAACTAGGTTTAGCATCAAGGTAT
>NW_027502169.1:0-31247 GCF_021521415.1 Bidens hawaiensis
AATTAATATAATAATTAAATTTTATTAATTATTATATAAATTAGCAAACTCATAAACATAAACAATTGAACATTAAGGAGCGTAAATGAATGAACAAGACATGTGTTCATGTCCGTTCGTTTAACTAAATGAACAAAAAACTATGTACATGATCATTCACTTATTTAAATAAACACACGCACCTGGAAGCTAAAAAGTCGATGACATACAACGTCTGTGAAATATACAATGGCCATGATGTGGAACCATCTCTACTAGCACTATGTTCCATGCCATTTTGAGATCCTGGAGCCGCATGTAGGTCAATGATGCACTTGATATCATATAACCTACACTAACACAAGCCCAACGTGAACCTGACGGAGAGCGTAAGCAAGAAACAAAAAGATTAAACACTCGTGTAAAAAGGAAAAAGTGAAAATAAGACCTACTGAGCCCACGAGAATGCGGTATCCAAAGCTTCTAAACTCCCACCAATGAAAGGGGCAGGAGGATCGGGATCAAAGGCTATCCACCATCCAACTGGGATTCTAACCGTATTTATTCCATATTTGTTCAGAAACTTGAAGTCTTGCGAAGTGACAAAACTGTTTCTATGCCTCTGAAGTTATCACAAACTAATAATATGCTGATCATGTTGTTTAATGATATGAAAAGGTTGTAAAAATATACGTTTGTTACAACATTATGTTACCGTAAGAACTTGTTTGGCTTTATCGTGGCCGAGTCCATTACCAAGCTGGTAATCTCCATGGATTACATTAGATACAATTGTCATCTCAAATGTGGCTGCATTATCATCCCACCCTGGAACCGCATGAGAGTCTGCAGTGATATCATTTGTCGTTGAAACCTAAACACAAATACAATATAAATAAAAAAATATTGAAAAATATTTAATCCAAAGAAATGTATGACTGTATGAGGATGAGAATGAACCTGCAGATAGCTTCCACTTGTTACATGTTTTACATGAACTCTGTTTCTTTCATTTCTTTCTATGTAGAATGTTTCGGTTAATGATGGTGTACTTGCAGTTGCGGAGACAATGTTGGTTTTGGTGTTGTAGGTAACGAAAGTTCCTTGAGATGTTCGGAGATGAAACTCTGTACTAGAAACTCTCCATAACTGCACAAACAATTAAATCGATATTAACATATGTTGAGATTATTCTTAATATTTTGACACATTCGCAAAAAACGTTCGTTATGTTTTACCTTAAAAAATCACGCTTAACATCCTTTATGTTAACTTTTTCTAACAGATTACCTCCTTTACACCAACTGTCATCAAAAAGTTTGTCACTTTTTTTGAAAATGACAATTAGTGTATAGAACGTAATATGTTACAAAAGCTTAACATAAAGGATGTTTACCGTGATGCTTAAAGATAAAGAATGAAGCATGAAACTTTATATAAACGTAAATGGCGTTTCTATAATTTTGTCTAAATTTATTATTCGTGAATCTAATGAGTGCAAATATACCCGAAAGGTTTCCCATGAAGACGGAGAATCTCTGTCGACTGTAAGCTTCATGCCACCGCCATTTTCTGCAGAAACGTACTTGTGCAATGTCACTGATCTAAATTGGACCTCTGTACCATCCTGCATAAATAGTTATAATATCTTTGCGCAAAAAATACATGAAATGAAATACTATGTTGAACTTACAATCATATCTTTGTTAGGTATTTCATCAAACAGTGAGGGCTTAATCCAGCCTTCTATAACCAACCATCCTCCCAAATTCACTCCTCGTACCTTTGAGTTCCCGCGTAATCCTTCAACTTCACATGATTAATATATACAAAAATAAGTATAGATTAATACAAGTAAAAATAATTAATAAATAATAAACAAGTCAAGCCCAAGTTTGAAAAACTGCTCACGAGCCAAAAAATTGATGAAACAAGAACAGACTGAGCAAACCTGAGTAAGCAATGGAGACGATCAACCAAACCGAGAGTACGAAAGCAAATACTGTTTTGCAGAAAATGAATTCCATGAAAGTTGATGGTAACAAAATTTCAAGAATTTTGGTACCTTAAGATGGAGAAGAATCTCTGATTAGTTCTTTGCTTAAATCTTAGTTAATCAAAAACAACATGAAATTGAAATCCAACCATGAAGCAACCTCCATTTCCTAATTAAACAATTGCATTTTTTGAATCCAAAAAGTAGACAAGAAGAAGAAGCAAAGAACAAATTATAACTTATTTTAATGCAACCAATAACACTTGTATCTTATGCAATTTTATTTTAACATATAAGTAACTTTACTAACTTTCATCTATGTTGTTTCACCAATAACACTTGTAGTCTTGAATTCATTGTGAATGACAATCCAAGTTTAACCGAATTATGTTGTTTCAAAATATTTTATAAAATTCTGATTGGTGTATGGCAATCCCATTCAACTGTTCATCAGGGCAGGCGAAACTACTTTTCTGTTAGACTGGAATTGTTCTTAGTAACGAAAAAAAAGATTTGCTCTTGTGTGCCCCTCTCTACACATGGAAATATTTGCTATCGTTCGGCTTAGTTTTTCAAGTTTTTCTAATTTGAATTCACATATAATTCAAGTACCATTTGATATGATCATAAATCATAATTAAACAAAACCATTTTTAATTATTCTAAGAAAGCCCCAAACCCAATACTCATATACCCATGTTTGCACTATTCCTTCATGAGAAAACACTTAGCTTAAAAGCTTACAAAATCATTTTGTTTGTATATGCCAAATATCATAGGAAACAAACAAACAAGCAAGCAAACAATATGACATGTTTCCAAGGTAGTATAACTTTCTGACTTCACTTTTGGTACACTTAATTTGTTTTGATCAATCTATAGCTAACATAAACATGTATACTTCAAATCCCCTCTAGTTCGATTCTCGGCCCAAAAGAAGAGCTCTTCGTTCCTCGACCATATACACTAGCACTCGATCCCGATCCTCTACGCTCAGCACTCGGATCCACAAAGCAAGCCGGTCCCATAGAAACCGATCTCCTCATTGGTTCTAGTTTTTTACTACAACTGTTGGTCAAATCACTCTGGACCCTAACCCCACCATTTGTATCGATTTCTTGAATGCGAATTTCTTCCTCCACATTTAATTCAACCGAATTTTGATCAGTCTGGCCGACACTGGCCACGGGTGCTCGACACAAAGGGCAGTTTTGATGCGATCGCAGCCACGTATCGATACATTCAACGTGAAAAGCGTGACTACACTTGGGCAAAAGGCGAAGGCGATCATCGTCTTGAAAGACGCCCAAACAAACAGGGCAGTCAGAGTCGATCACCCCGTCTTCTTTTCTGTATTTAAATACCTTAATCGAGTCGATCACGGACTGATCCAGACCGACCGTTTTGATCAACCAAACCGGGTGAAACACTTCTTCCGGTTCATGGTCCTCGTTGATCAAATCTTGATCATGAGGAGTTTCATTCGCATTCGGGTGGGTGTTCATATTAATAATTCTCCTATGGCGTCTGGCACTGCATACTTTGGTCACAGTGATGTAGCAAACGAACCCGAAAGTTGCAACAAGAGCACATATCATGACGAGTTTTTGCGGCGAAAAGGAGTGGTGTTGATGATGATCATCATCATGGCAGTCGTCTTTAGGCTTACAGAGGTCATGAATTGTGATTTGTAGAGTCTTTCTATGGAGAATTGACATTGTAAGATGTTTCAGAAGAAAAAGTAATGAGGGCGTTAAGGAAGTCTTATTGGTGAGTTTAAGGAAGGAAGGAAGGAAGTTTCGGATGTAACTGGGATTTTGTGGACAGTGTTGTTTGCAAGAGTTTCCGCGTTAAAAAAACTGGGATAATATCAAATACATAAAGACTTTTTAGAAATAAGTCATCCTCAACACAACCTTTTATTTATATTTATATTTATATAAACCACTGACAAAATAATTAGCTTCCAAATTCATCTATTCAATATATATTTTTATTATTATTTATCATTTACATTCTATGTATTTTATATTGTTATTACAATATAAAATGCATACGATGCTGGTTAAATGCGTACATGGTCGGTAAAAATCTTATATGAAAAAATAAAGGTAAAATAACTTTATTTTAATAAAACTGATAAATGTGTAATCTATATGTTTTATGAATGGGAGATGTGTAATGTATATGGTTTTTGAGTTTTAAACCGGTTTGTGCACCTCTACCCAAACCTAGGGTTGTCATAACATGTCGGACACGACACGATACGTCATGACACGATAAGACACGATTACTTGTACTAAACACGAACACGACATAATAACTAATCGTGTCATTTTTTCCAAACACGAACCTGCTTAGTAGCAGGTTAACCTGTTAAGACATTTTAAGTGACATGTTTAAACATACAATGAATAATACATGTGTAATGAAACAAAAAAAATTTCAAAACAAGCGTAAAGGATTTAATTAACACATTATCCATAACATATTTGAAACAAAAAATCACAATCCTTAACATATATAAAACAAAAAACCACAAATCGATAACATACTTGAAATAAAAAAATCATAGAAGCAAATCATAACATTCATTAAAAATAAAATAGCGGGTTCTGACGGGCATTAATGAATGTCATACATAAGTATGACTTTAGGTTTAGGACTTTAGGAGTGCATATTTATTTATATTTTTAAATTAAAAATGTACTCAGGTTACTAATAGGATAACAGGTTTTTTACCTGTTAGGACACGAATTTTAACATGTATTAAACAGGTTGACATGTTTAAGACACGAAACTTGTTAAGCTCAAAACCCGAACCTGTTAAAACCCGTGTCATGTTAACAGGTTCGTGTCATAAATTGACAACCCTACCCAAACCACAAACTGAAACCATATGATTGGTTATATTTCTTTCTCTATGATTTTAAAACCCCTTTGGCTAATCAGTAAGAAAACCGGATCATATTCACTGCAGGACAAATAAACTACCAAATACAAGTAAACAAGAATGGAATCAGAAAACTAGAATCAATTAAAAAATTAAATGTTGTAGAGTATCCCAAGAGAATCATATTGTTTTCTAGTAAAGATTAATGGATTTCAAACCAATAACCAAGTGATCCAACTGAACAACCTACCTTACCTACCATCTTTACAGGCTTTTCTGATTTCCATATCAGCAGCATTCAGTAACACCCCAAAAATACATTGAAACACAACCAAACATTTTCAACATTAGTTTTTTCGTGTCGGGTTTCGGGTCGTGTTAGGAATTACCTGAATGGGTTTACTCAAGACCAGTGTTGTAAAAATCCTGACTAGGTACCAATCAATCCCCAATTAATCGCTAGTCACCACCCCACTGACTTGTGGCCAATTAATCACCATTTGTCTAAAATCGGTCAAAATTGAGAATTTTATACATAAAATTTGAAATTTCAATTTATATTTGAAAATTTACATATAAATTTCAATCCCAACTAATCCTGATTAATAGCTAGTCACTACCAAATCGCCCGACTAGCGCCTAGCAATTTTTACAACACTAGCCACCCGACCCAACCCGGAAGCAGTGCGGCTCTACCCGACCCGCAGGTTAGGGGTGTTCTTCGGGTTTCGGGTTTTTCGGGTTGGGTTATTCGGGTTTCAAAGTTTTAAATCTTGACCCGAAACCCGACCCAAATCTCTCACGGGTTTTTTCGGGTTGGGTTAATCGGGTTTCGTGTATCCTAGAAAAAAACACAAAACCAAAATTTTTAAAAAAAAACTATGATGCTAAAATTAAAACAAAATATTATACTTTGCTTATAAAACATATAATCAAATAATAAATAAACCTAACTTTAGTGACTAAGACTTATCCTATTATACATAAAATGTATATTTAATTTCGAAACTAAAAGTTTATTCGGGTTTTTCTGGTTGACCCAAATCTTCTAAATCAAACCCGAGAACCAACCCGAATTACTTCGGTTCAGGTTCGGGTTCTTCGAGTCGGGTTAGTTCGGGTATGGGTTTTTCTGGTTGGGTTTCGGGTAAAAGTGACAGCCCTACCGCAGGTACAAACCATGTTTCATTTTCTCCCAAAACCGTACCCGCACTCACCGGAACCGGTTCCACCTCTTGCCGCACCCGACCCGGCCAAAACTCAACCATACCTAAAACCGGTTCCTGCCTTTGTTGACCATACTCGAAACCGGTTCCTACCCGTTATGGTTCCTGAAATAACCGGGATGTTTGGGTTGAAGGTACAAGTTCAACTCAAATAAGATAGATGACAATGCAAAGAGGCCTAATTTTCATCAGATGTCGAAAGATTGTGGACATAAATGTTGAATACAAAATGAAAACAATCAGATACATAGAAAGAACACACCATTATATGGTAGATACTAGCTATAGGATCTATATTAATAATTCAGGGTATCTTTTAACGAGCATGGGGCTACATGTAATTTACTAAAAGGAGACTGTGTAATCTATTATTGTAATTTACTACAAAATGATGCATTGCCAAGGAATAAAACACAATAGAACAAAAACTTACACGTAATTTACTATTATAATTTAGTACAAATAAAAGTTTAAATAACTAACCTGCTATATACTAGTTTCTTAGGAACAATTTGGTTCAATCCATGTGTTGGGGAAGCAATACCCATAAGTTCGAGATAAATCAAAACCAAAACTTTCTTGGATATGTTTGTCATCAAATGTGTGAAGCTTGCGTGTTTCGAGAGAATAGAACACTATCTTGGTGTCCTTGCTCTGTAATAACCTTGGAAAAAAGTTCTTGTTTCCCATTTGTGGTGCTTTGGCTTCAAGGCAGATGCATGAATCTTCTGAAATACATATCATATGTTTTCCTAAATCATCTATTTTCTCCCACTCTTTTGTTGACTCGTTTAGTTTCAACACCTCAACAGATTCTCCAAGATCATTCACGATAATAAGTAAAAGATGTTCACCGCATTTTGACATAAAGTACTCGATGTGAGATCCGCAACCTCTAGGGACTTTGTCTGTAACAACATCCAAAGAATAGCCTTCACCAGTGTCTCTAAGATTAAGAATCTTATCATTGTTGCACAAAGCCCAAATATCTCGGCCACTAAATGCTGGAAAGCGAAAACAATCTGATGGTCCGCCGAAACAATAAGTACGCCATGATGATGCTTCCTGAGACACAAAGTGGACACACACAATATGTGATGTAAATCCAACAACCATACAATCGGGGGAAGTAGGCGGTGCTGAAAAACAAAGGCTTTCAAAGTAATAAGGTGCCTTTGGAAGCTTATAGATATTACTTGTAAATGGGTTAAAAAACAACAACAGCCCGTGTCCATTAGCATCAAACATCAACCAACCAAACCTCGAACATAATACCTCGCAATCACCGTTGAGTTCTTGAGGTGTTTTCATAAAATATTTGTCACCGCATATCGGATCTATAAAAGTGATGTTGCCTCCTCGGTATGTGTTTAACACCATAAACCATGGTGAATAAGTTTGCCATCTCGTTAAGGGTGCTGCTAAATAACAACGTTTGCATGTAGTACGGAAATTCATGTATTCAACACCAAAACAATTCTCCATAATCGTTTCCAAAAGATGAAACGGAATACTGAGCAGGTGCACCTCATTTGTGCTATCCTCATCAGTACCGTTAGTTGATCTCGTGATTATCTCAACGTCCTTGTCATGTTTAGCTATAAGATAATCAGCTTCTAACCTACACAATAAGTAAACATATCCCTGCAACTTAAATAAACACAAACAATATACCTGCAGTCAAGCATTGGAGATATAGACATGGTTCTATCGTCCATCCCACCAAGAATATGAGCACAACCCTCAATCTGTGAGGCACTCGGCAATAAACGATTGGTATTATAAGATTGCAGTTCCTCGGCAATAACGATTGGTATGCAGATATCTGCTTTGGCTCCATCTAAGATGATCATTAATAATAATAATAATAATACCCAAAATTCATTAAAGAAGAATATAAAAGCAAACCTATGGAAACAAATCGAAGACTAAGATCCACCGGCGGTTTCTATTTTTCAATTGTCAGCAGCACAGAAGCAATTTCGTTGATTGAGATGGATGTAGTCGATAGATCAAATAATTAATTAATAATTAAAGAAAAACCTCATTCCTGAGTATTTGTAATGTAGTATTCCAACTCCAACTGCCAAGATAATAATAATAATAATAATAATAATAATAATAATAATAATAATAATAAGGATGTCAAAGCCCATGAAACTTGGCCCGCAATTCTCGATTTCATAACAAATTGCAATCAAATAATAATATTAATAAGTATTATAAATTATTATTATTATTATATTTTAGATTATTTCTTCTAGTAACCTAATATATTTTCAACCCCGATTTCCTCCTTCCCAGTAACATAAAAATCCGAGGGAAAATGACTTCTTTTTCTTTAAACTCCTCACCTCGGGTGAAGACTCTGCTGTGTTATTGCTACTATTGTTGAAACCTCTCTATTCTGCATTAATTTCTTGGTTTTGGTTCTGCTCATCACGTGTTTGATAAATTGTCTCAATGAGTTAATAGGTTTTTTTTTGGGTTTACGGAGGGGAGGGCAACTGACGGTTGCTCTCCTTTCTCCTCTTAGTTCGGGTTTTTTACTCCCAAAACTTAGCTCGAGTTTGTTTATTGGCCTTTCGTCGTGTGGGGTTATGACCGGGGCTCGGATTGTCAACGGAGCCCCATCGGGGGAGGTGGACACGGGCTATTTAAAAGGTTTTTGGCCGTGCCCTTTTAGAAGATTCCATTGTTGCCCGGATGGATTGGTTGGGTTTAAAGGGGATCCAAAGGTTAGCGGTACATATAAAGCGACTACACTTATGGTCGGATGAGAAAAAATGCGCTATGCGGGATGCGGTATCCGGGGATTGTGATCTTTTTGTTGCGTTGGCAGATGCTCTAAAGTTTGCCAAACAATGGATGTGCGGTGAGTGCATGTCTTTGCAGGCTCTCAATCGGCATTGTCACCATGTTGACAAGGTTATCAAGTTCAAAGGTGATACGGGAGGGGTGGAAGACTTCATTGTGGGGATCCCTAAGCCACAACTTGCAGTAGAAGTAGTTGCTTTGGGCGGGGTAGCTTTGGACGCGACCCTCCTTGACCGTATTTTCGCACTTCCGATAAAGACAGTAAAAAGCATCCCCCCTATCTGTCGCATGGCATTTGCCCAGGCCTTATCTGTTTCACTGTGCAAGGTGGTGTCTAGGCCAGAGTTCATTGAAGCGTGGGTTAAACTTTTAATTCTACCCCGTTGCACATTGCAGGTTGTCAAGCCTTCCAACCGACAATAGCGTAGGTCGGGGAATAGGAAATCCTTGCAATGCCATTCTATTCGGCATGCCCTAGCAAGTTGGGGTGATGGAAGCGGATGTGTTGATCTTATCCGGTCGCTCTTTAGCCAACCGACGGATATGGGCTCAAGAGCCGATGAGGCCTCCTTCGAGGGTGATTATTCGAGGGAGGACCTCAACGCTAAGCAATGTATTCAAAAAGTTGTCGATGAGCATTTCACGATCGCAGTTAAAGTTTTGTGCTCTTCGGGTGTTGCTCCCATTGGTGACGCTACTATGAAAGCGTTGCTTGATAAGCATCTCATCTTGCCCTCGCCTGCCTTGCCTGAGGCCTTACCCTCGGTGGCCCCTTTGGTTGTGCACGTTGAAAGTGTTCTAGGTGTATTAAATCCTTTCCTAAAGGGACTTCTTGCGGTAGAGATGGGCTTAGGGCCCAACATATTTTGGATGCCCTATGTGGGGAAGGATCTGCGATTGCCGTGGGGTTGCTTAAGGCTATCACTGAGGTGGTTAACTCGTGGTTAGGGGGGAGATGCCCTGTTGCTTTGGCAGAGTTTGTGGCTTCGGCCCCCCTAACGCCACTGCTTAAGCCCGACAATGGGGTTAGGCCTATTGCCGTTTGCGCGATTTGGAGAAGACTTGTATCCAAAGTGGCTATGAGGAGTGTTGGGAAAGAGATGGCAATATACCTTGGCGATTTTCAATTCGGGTTGGGGATCCCGAGTGGAGCGGAGGCAGTGCTTCATAGCGCGAATAGATTTCTTAATATGTTCCACTCGGATGGGTCGTTGGCTTTGCTTACAGTAGATTTTTCTAATGCCTTCAACCTGGTGGATAGGACCACACTCCTGCAGGAAGTTCGTGTCAGATGCCCATCTATTTCCCTATGGGTTAATTTTCTTTACGGGCAACCGGTTAGGCTTTATGTGGGGAATGACTGTATTCAGTCAACTACTGGGGTTCAACAAGGCGATTCTTTAGGACCCCTTCTCTTTGCATTAGCTTTACACCCCCTCATTCATCAAGTACGAGATGGTTGCAAGTTACCTTTCCATGCATGGTACTTAGATGATGGTACGATTATAGGACACGCCAACGAAGTGACTAAAGCCCTAGATATTATTAGGTCCAAGGGGCCAAGTCTGGGGCTTGAGCTTAATATTAAAAAGACCGAAGTATATTGGTCGTCGTGCAATGGGATAAAGACAAAAGTAGGTTTGTTTGTTGTGTGAACCTATTTATTATTACGTGAGTTTTCTCGTCATCTCAAGTATTTTCTCTACATCGTATGTGTAAGTTACTTATGTAATTTCAAATTTTTCCTCTATCTACTTATTTCATTTTGTTGTTATTACTCTCGATTGTTAACTTCAACAATTTCGTCATTTTTCTTTGGATTATTTTACTAGTTAATTATGTTCATCAATTTTCATTCAATTTTTTTACTTCATTGCTCTTGATCAAGTGATTCCATTTAAATATCGATTTCAAAAAAAAAAAAACTTTTCTTTTACCAATGTTTTCAAACCCGCACAACGGGACGAACCATATGCATCATGCGACGATCTAAATAATTATCAGTGCACGCATAATTATCGAAATCCTCCCATGGAACTCATGGTGAATACGGTTGTGTGTCATAACTCGGAACCTAGGGTGATTTTGGGTAACGGTACAAATATCGATGTGATAAGGACATGGTGGATACGCCACTGGTACACCCTATATATAAGTGTCCTTATCATGTCTTCCGTTTGTAGCGTTATTTGGGTCACCTGAAGATCGGTGTTATTTTTTTTTATATAAAAAAAATCTCTTGATACTTACCTTATTTTTTTTTATGTTATGTGTTTCTATAATTTTGGGACGAAATTTTCAAAAGTTGTGAATACTGTAACATTCGTCAATTTTCGGACTCGAAAACCCGACTCGTTTAAATTCTTTTATTATTATTATTATTATTTATTTATTTGATTTTAGTTATAAGATTGTACAAAATCAACCCCTAGCCAACTTGATTAACTTTTGAATCCACATCTATAGACCAGGGACGAAAATGCAAATTTATTTAAAAGTTATATTTTTTTTTCTTCTTTCCTTCTTCCCATCGAGCAGCCCCCCTCCCCCCCCCCCCCCCCCCCCCCTTTGCTTGTTCCTCAATTTTCGGGCAAATTGATTGAATCAAATCATTGACGACCTAAAACGCGTCCTATACATGGTAAATTATAACAAATTCGACAGCTATTGACTCGTTTTTAAAGTTTGAACAAACCGCGGCTAGCATGATTGAATTACCAATAAATTCACATTTATAACTCGATTAACTCGTCCATCATACTCTCTATAACATTCCGATTCTTAGCCCTAAACCAATTGCAACCTAAAGGTCGTGCAAAATAGAGTATTGACTTGTTCGTGGCCGATAACCTTAACTCGCCGATATCCTTCAATTCGTACTCGTATAAGGTAATTGCTATATGGGTTGTAATCGTTTTTCGCTGAGTATTAAAACCCCTCTATTAGTTTGAATTAACAGAGGGTGTATGCTCGTCAATTTGGGTATTATCTAATTAGGGTTCTAAAGGGGTTGGGGACGATTTAAGAAAGCTAGTTGTATAGTTTTGGCTCCGTTCTTTGCACAAGCTGCAGCACCAGCTCAGTTGGCTGGTGCGTGATTAATGAATAACCAGAGACCGGTCAGGGCGCGGGTTCGAACCCCCCTGATCCTGTTTTAGTCCTTTTTTAGATATTATTATTTAATGGTTTTGATTAAAGAATCTCTTTTAATATTCTGACCCGCTTAACGAACCGAACTTTTAGTTGTCCAAATAAAATTTTTCATCTAACTTTCTCATTAAATTATACATATATTTATATATATATGATTATGTGTATAATGGGTCATCGATTAATGTTTATTTTATTTATCTACAAATCAAACCGAGATGCTAATAATAATAATAATAATAATAATAATAATAACATTAATAATAATCATATTAATAGTAATAGTTTAAACCCTAAAACACTCCGAATTTCTTTCAAACCGATTTGTAACCGTAAGGTCATGTCGTATTATTTTATTGTTTATACCCCCTAGTTCATATTATTTACAAATTTGGATAATTAACCCAATGATATTTAAATAACAATTGTACTTAAGACCCAAGCAAATCCCATTCTTTATAAGTTGTGTTAATACTTTGTTATAATAAATTAATACTGTCTTTAAACAACTATGAGCTTTCGTTGACGTATCCCAAGGAGCTCGACTGTTTCTACCTAAATCTTTATCGCCATCTCATATTCGTTAATCCACTCGTTAAGGTGAGTTTACGTACCCCTTTTTCCATCTTTTATATTTTGGAGGTAGCATGCATACCTTATTTAATTTTATTCATTGTTTTATTTCTACATCTATTACAAAACACAATTCGTTATATGTTTATGTGTGATGATTACAATATCTATGACTATGCTCAATGTGCTTAAGTGTTTATTTTATGTTTGGTGGTTGGTATCTCATCCTCGTCTATTCTCATCTAGTATGATCATACACTTACCCAAGTACATTGATTTCGTATCATTTGTAACGGGTCCACATCTATTTAGTTGTTTACATTTTCATAGTCCTTGTAATACTCAACATTAACATATAAATTGTGGTTTTTATCTATATATATATATATATATATATATATATATATATATATATATATATATATATATATATATATATATATATATATATATATATATCTCCACTAACACTTACGTACTCTCACCAACATTCGTGTTGATAAACTTTATTTTTATACATTGTACAGGTACAAGTAATGTACATTGTTCAAGATTGAAGACAATAGTATGACCTTAGGATATTATTCAACATATAATGTAATTGTTATATTATTGAACTTGTGTAGGTGTTTAATGTTAATGAAATTAAATATTTATTGTCACTTAAATTAGTGTCTTTTGAGCTACTGTCCAATCAATACGTTACGCCCGGCATGTTCCACCGCCTTTGGTCGGGGTGTGACATTTAAGAACTCAATTTTAAACCACACATTTAATTAAATAGTATGAAATATGTGGCTGATATTAAATTTAATTTAAAAATGAAGCAGGAGAGAGAATAAGTATTTTTGATAATTACACAAGTTTAAACGTTAGTTACACATGTGTAAAAAGTCGATTCGGTGTGTAAAAAAATACTGTAATTTTTTGTTCATCACTTACACTTACGTATTATACATGTGTAAAAAAATTCGAAAAAAAAATTGTTACGTTGAGTTCTTTCCAGTTCTTAATACTCAAAGTGGTTCTCAAAAGAAATCATATATATATATATATAGGGAAAGGATCCTAATTGAACCATTTGCAAATTGAGAACTTTGAGAACCATTTTGAACCACTAAAAACACCTTTAAAAATATTTAAAAAATCATAAAACAAAAAATAATAAAAATTTTAAAAAAGTAAAAAAAAAACAAATTTCTTATATTTCATTCCGGTTTCATTAAAAAAAATAAAAAACGTCGTATTATACACATATGTATAATTTTATCTAACCTATAGTTACGTAATATACACATATGTACAATATCATTTATCTTAAATTATATATATGTGTACAAAAAAAACATGTAAATGTACATATATGTATATATTATACATATGTGTATATAATTTAGCTAAACCGAGTTTTTTTTATGAAACCGGGATGATAAAATAAGAATTTTGTTTTTTTTACTTTTTTATTTTTGTGTTTTTTTATTTTATGATTTTTTTTATTTTTGGGTTTTTTGTGGTTTAAAATGGTTCTCATAGTTTTCAATTTCAAAAAAGTTCTCCTATGATCCTGATCATATATATATATATATATGATTGATTTCATTCATGAAGATTATTGAGTTTTAAGAACTTTTACACTAATTATGTTTATCAAATTTATCCACATCATTCACACATTAAATAAGAAAAGGACAATATGGTCTTTTAAACATTTCATTCACTCTCTCATCGATAATTATATATCTCATCATTGACTATTTTACTATTATTTTAAAATTATATGGCTGTATTATTTTAATATTATTGTTATTTGTTTTTTTTTAAAGTCGAGATTCATTTTTACTTTAAAATAAGTAAAATACTAAAACCTCAAATTGATACAAAGTTATTCGCTTTAAAAAAGAAAAAGATACAGAGCTATTCATAGGCATATTTGTATTTTTTTTTTCTCTAATTATAGATTATGACAAATAAGAAACGAAGCTTAATTTATTTCCTTTAAACGATTTGAGAAGAATATTTGGCTTTGAAAAATGAATATTGGTTTTAATGTATAGATATCAAATACTGGTCTTGAACGAAAAAAAATTTCATCATTTATTGGAGTTGAAGATATCGTCACAACCAACATGTGACTAAGTGGGTTTTCTTATTTATTTTTTTTTCTTTACGAGAGGAAACAATTTTTTATTATTAAAAGTGACAAAGTGGGTTTTTGATTTACAAGTTTCTTAGTTTTTACTATTATCTTAATTATATTCAAAATCAAATTATTTGAAAGAAAAAAATTGTAAATGAATAAAAAACAAGAAATTGTAAATGAATAATTAACGTAATTTGGATAATTTATGTAATTGGTGTAGATGTAATTAAGGTAATTTAAATACTTAATGTAATTTGGATAATTTGTGTAATTGGTGTAGAGTAATTAATGTAATCTATGTAATTGGTGTAAATATAATTTGGGTAATACATGTAATTTGCGTATTTGTGTAGTAATTTAGGGTAACTTGTGTATCTGGGGTAATTTTTTAATTTGTGTAGTTTTTGTAATTAAAGCAATTTATGTAATTGTGAATTAAATTATGGTTTTTATTATTTACAATTCTGATACAAATAATAATAAAATATTAAATTAGAAAAATAATGATAAATATTTTGTCTTTTCTTTGTGAGTGTTTTACCTTTGTGCCCTTTCATGATTAAATATTATTTCATTCTCTCTTATCTATTAATATTAAATTCTAAATTAATTACAACCACAAAAAACTAAACATTTAATTAAATGTGTGGCTATAATTGAGTTCTCAAAGTTCTTAAAATTTAACTAGTTCTCAAAATATCACTCCCCTATATATATATATAACTCACAAACATATATAATATTAATATTAATATATACAAACACAAATCAGGCAATGAATATTCCTCCCCCCCCCCTCTTCTCGCCCCAAAAATTGTCTGGGGGCGGTGTTCAAGCCCGATTTTGCCACATTTCATCCCAAAAATTCATCACACTTGGCCTTAGAGTGTGATGGTTAAAGTTGATTTGCTTTTTGCTTGTAACACTTGTGTTAAATTTTTTTTCTCCATGTGTGTTGTTAAGTGTACATGGTTTGTGTGTATGTGTTTTGTGTTTTTTCAAATGTGTATGATTAATGACACACATCTTTTCCTTAAAAAAAGAATATTTAGTTAGTTAATGAAATGGAATCATCTATTACTTAGTTCATTCAATTCCCTGCAAAACGCCAATTTAGCGTTTGACATGTAGGAATAACAAGTTGAATGAAATGAATCATTGTGAGAGAATGAAAAAATGGGTGTTTAGTTGGTCAATATAGATTCAATGATTACACAAACAATCTCATTCCATTAATACCATTCCTTCCACCTTTTTTCTCATTCCATTCTTCTTTCACCCTACTCTCTCGACAATATCATCTAACAAACACCAACATCGCCCTGATCTGAGTTGAACTTGTACCTTCAACCCAAACATCCCAATCCACTATAAAGGTGGGCAAATTGGGTTTTCAAAAACCAGGAACAGGTAGGACCTAGTTTCAGGTAAGGTAGAGGTGGAATCAGTTCCGGGTCCGGATACAATACAGAGAAGAAACGATAACCTAGTTTGTACACGTGGGTAAGGTAGAACCAAATCTAGAACCAGGTTTTTGCTCCTGTTCTTACAATTGCTTATAACATTTCATAAGCTATACAAATTACTTTCTCAATTTACTTGCTTGATTCTAGCTGCCAATGAAATAAATAGTCTATAAGGTCTATAACTATTTTGACATAATAAACTATATAACCTGTAATTATAAGGGAGGTCGGGGGCGGTCTTGAGTAAATCCATGCAGGTAACTCAAGTAATTTGGGAACGTCGTCACCCTTTTATTTACTTTTTATTAGTTTAGATTCAGATAGTTGCAACGATTTATACAACCTGAAAATAAAAAATTGATTGTTTGTGATGGAACACTATGTGATTGGTTGGAATATTTGGTTATAGATTGAACCCTCGTCAATTTGGGTAGCTTTAAGTTATCTCCATATGACTTCTTAAAAAATTTGAATAGTTTTGACTATTTCGGGTCCTCCATAATGGAGAGGATCCCTCAAATAAATTAGGGCAACTACTCACTAAGATATTTATTAACATTCCAGTTATGAACTTCCATTAGGAGAGACCATCTTAATAGGCTGCCAAATAATTTTAAAGAAATATATAAGTAACTGTTGGGATCTTCTAGAAGAAAATAAAAACTAAATCAAAAGTTATTTAAAAAAATTAAGTTCCAATACAACACACGTTTAAAGTGAAACCAAGTAGGCAAGTACACTAAAATATATGGAATTTGAAATAATCAAGTAAATCAACACCATTTTTGTTAAAACGCCCATGTCAAAACACCATGACAAAAAACATCAAGTAAATCAAGGCCATAGTTGTTAAAATGTTTTTTTTGTCATGATTCTTTTCAAAATTAACATGTATAGTGACTTTTGTTTGCAAAAATTGTTGAATGACTTTTTTTTATGAGATCACAAGACTTTATCAAATAAGATTTTAGCATATCTCGTTTGACGTTACTCTCATTTTACTAAATGGCTTGAAAGATTTAAGTTCAATAGTACATTGTTACCCACTAAGGAAGAAATAATAACCCACTAACTTAAAGAAAAATAGCTACATGAAAGATAATTAGTTACTATTTTTGTTACATGATGAAATTTGGAAAATTTTCAAAATGTTCCTTTTAAGAAAGATGTTTTTTAAGTGTTCTCACTATTTCTTAAATTAAAAAAACGTCTGTTACAAACCCGTCAGATACGACGACTTGGTATTTACGACGAGTTATTAAATACCAATCAGAAATAGCCATGTGTTCGTAACCCGTCTTCTACAGTAAGATTCGAAACAAACCCATCGATAAAGGCAACTTTTGAGATAATTCAAAAACCGTCGCATGCGACTATCTTAGGAATGTTCTTGCTGACGTCGACAACCTTATTTTCTCTAAACTTACCAACGAAGACGCGTTTGTATCCAAATTTGTCAATGAAGACGGCTTTTATAATAGTTGTCTTATATAAAATTTTGTGTGAATGTAAAATGACTTGTTCAACCACATCTTCAATCAACAATGAGTTTTAGACATCGAGAAATAGCTGTGAATTTATGATCATTTATTAATAATTTGTTAATACTTCAATCATAATAATAAAATAGTATACATTACATTTCGATCTTCTATACACTAATAGGTTTAAACAACAATTTCAGAAAATCACTCTTTTCAACTTAAATAGAGCAGCACGCTACCAAAAATGCCAAGAGTTTCCATACAATATTGTTAGTGGCGATTCTAATCGGTTTTAACCATCTATTGATGTTGTAAACACTACTTCGGTACAACATCAAACTTCATATGTACTCATATCTAATATATTAGAATCATGGATTATGGTAAAACTTCAAATTTCTACGACTTTGGAGTTTGGTCAAATATACACTTTCGAACAAGTTGTCATTAAAGATTACCTTGAACAACAATGATACGGTAGATTTGAGTCCAGTGGCTTTATTGTAATTACGTCACATCATAGAGGTCTAGGTGTAAATATGATAACATGTATTTGTAACACTATGAACGCTAATGACTAATGAGAGAGTAGTTATGAATTTGTTTAGAGTAATCCATTTCTTTTTGTTTCACGCTATTAATTCTAAGTTTCTAACTTCACGATTTCTGCTCGAACAAATAATGCTTCCAAACCCCTTAGAAACCATCCCGTCGATTGCTTGAAACCTTACTTCTACCGTGATTACACTGAATTTTGGAAGAAGTTAAAGCTACTTCTTGGACAGTATGAAAGCAACACACAACGCCTTTACATGGTCTTACAAAATATGTCTAAAACACACAGCAAATATTCCTTTAGTGCACAATTTCAACTTTACACTTCAACATCTGTTTTTTTTTTCAACCTTTACAGTTTTTAGATTTTCTTCATTTTAGTCATGCTTTGACTTAATTACTTTACTTGGAATTTAACAAATTCTCCCAACACAACATCAATAAATTGAATAGTGAAATTTCACTTATCATCCAAACATTCTAACTCTCACCTATGGTCAAAACTCTTCTTGATGCTTACATGAACATCCACTCACTCTAGGAGCCTCTACAAATAGACACCCTAGTTACCTAAGTTGCCTAAATTAGTTCGACAAATATGCGACTTTTTAAAACTCAGCTTAAAACTTACAGGAACCAATAAAACTTCGTCTCAGTCATCTATTCGAAGCTATAGGATCTAGCTCATAGTGCTTTCTCACTATGTCATTCTTTGCACTTATTAAAGTGCCAAGTCCAACACAAGGTATTTATTTACCTTGCATCTGGGCTGACTTGGCATCGCATTTTCCAGGAAACGCACGCCCAAGGTAGGTTAAAGGTAGTTGTTATTTGCTTTTTTTTCCTTTCAAATACAATAAAGAGTTGTGCACAATATGCTTTAACAGTTTAATTCTGGTCCTTAAAACTTCCAGTTGGTTCTCATAAGAACTGAACGAACACGGCCAAAGCATGTCCATGTTCACGTTCGTCAACACAGACATCACATAACTGAGCTAGAACCCATTAAAATTATACTGAGAAACAATCTTTAGAAGTTACTTAAACTAAACTAAGTTGTAATGGGCCAAAGAATTTTATATGAATATCTTAAGGAACGTGAGCTAACAAACATAAATGAACGTAGAAGGACGAAATTAAATGAACATAAACAAACGAAAATAAATGAGCAAACATAAACGAAGTACATGCCAAACGGTTCAGGAACTGTTCATTGAACGTTTACATCGTTTACAACACGAAAGAGTTTTTATTACTATATCACTTAAGTTATTGTAATCATCATTAACAGATCATTAATTCATAGAATTTCCAAAATAGACAAAAAAAAATAGTGTTTGGAAACCTAGCCTAGCCCATTGGTTTTGAACGTGGTCTGTTTCAACCCGTTACCCTACCCACCCAAGATTGCCACGTTTGCCGCCATTAGTTAAATGTAAGAAGACAGTAAACAGACTAAAACATAACAAAGTTTACAATCAAAACAATACCTTATTCTCGTTCTTCAAAGAAACCAATTCATTATCTTTGAACTCCTCAGCAAACAAAATACCATCTATCAAGCTCTCGTCCCAAATTTGGCCAATGATTAAATTGCAGTATTGCTCTCTCGTTCATGTAAGTGATTAGAATTCAGAAAACTAACATTCAAACATATTTCTATGTTTATATGAATTTGAAAACAGAAACAAACATACCAGACGGTTATGTTGGTTAATTTCCAAGTTTTGTCGGGTGCAGAGCTCTTCTAGTGTTGTCTCTCTCCTTATAGCACCTTCTCAATTGCCTGCAGCCCTGCAGATCAAACAAAATTTCAATTCTTTTGACCATTATACCACATCAACAAACAATACATATACATAACCAATACTTGATATTAAATAAAATGCATACTTTGCGAACCAACTGCTTATTATCATTATTACTAGGGATATTTACAAATATCCCCTCCCTACTATCAGCCCATTGTGGCCCACCAACAGGAACCAGCTGCAAGTTTGAACAGTCCGTTCCATCTTTCACTTCTTCAGAACTCGTACCCTTGCAGCTACTACACATATATACAACAGGCTTTTCCTCTTCTAACTCATTCTTGTAAACAGGTTGCACACCAATGTCTTTTTTAATCAGCAATGGCTTACTGTCCTAACTGTTTGTATGAAAACCTATACGAAATTGTGTAACAGGGGAACGTTTTCTATTTTTCTTATTTAGGGGGTGTTTAGGTGAGCTTTTCAAACTCGCTTATTTGATTCTTGAAAAGCAGAAAGTTTTTGGCAAACCTCCTCCAAAAGCTTCAAAATGGAGCTTTTACAAAAGTGTTTTTTGCATTTCACTAATCAAATAAGCAAAATTTAATAGCTCACCCCCACCCCCCTTACTTCAAGACCGTGTTGCAGACTAGCAGATAAACGATGATCATTGAATGACTTACGAGGACATTCTTACATGTTGTCCTTCTGAGAAACGGTTAACATAGACGAAGTTTTTAAACTTTTCCTGCTGCTGTTAGTAGGTACAGGTGAAACACTTAAAGTTGGTGACTTTAGGACTGAAGATGTATCCAGGGGTAAATTAGTAATAATACATTCACTAACAGATTCTTTTGTTATCTTCATTGTTTTCAAGATTCTGATCTGATATATCTTCTTACATATTAACATCTTGAATCTGTTCACTTTCTTCGACTATTTCCATTTCTTCATTGTTTTTAAAAGATGTATGCTTCTACTAGCATTCCACCCGGCGTTCAGGTCAACTTGAATTCCAGTTGACTTCATTCGGTGTAATTCCTGCCAAATATTGTAGTCTACAAAAGTTGGTAGCTGAGGCACAAAGAAAAAAGAAATAAGAAAATCTTGAAATTAAGAAAAATGTACCTTTAGTTGGCGTATAACTTCAGGCAATGCATAAACATCGTTTTTTAATTCACATTAACGATAGCTCTGTTTTTCATAGCTTCGACTCGAGGGGCAAATCGTAACGTGCTAAACTTCTCGTGTTTTTACAACTGAATCACAGAATATAATGATGTTAGAAAACTTGAAAACGATAAAAAAGAAAAGCAGTTAGGGCCAAAATGGGCAATTTTTTTAAATGGGTTGGTGAGGCCGGTTTGAATTTGACACAAGAAGTTTTTTGCCTAAACTGTTTATAAACATTTAGCATGCCATATATGATTATGAAAGTTATAATAGTCCAATAATAATCCATGTATTTGAATAAAATAATTTTGGAGCTATGACGCAGTGAAGATACGCTTTAGCCAACTTTTAACTCGTCGGACCGTTTATTTCCTTTTTTATTTGCTCTTTTTTAACCATTTGACCCGTTACATAAAAAGGCAATACCTTTGAGAGGGAGAAATGGCACAAATCATTGCCAGCTTGGCATTTCCACCAAGTGATTCCTCCAAGGGATTCCTTCAACAAAATGTCAATTTGGAATCTCTGTAGGGAATATGCCTTGGCTTTCCGGTTTGCAAGACTTCAGCTAAAATGTTAATCAAGTTTCTGCAAATCCAATAACAATAAAAGTAACATTTTTTTAATGTGATCAAATAATAAATATATAAGAAAATGAAATGGCTTACCCTATCTGTTAAAGTGAAAGGTTAATATTACCAGCTTCTTTCAAACGCTCTCCAGCTGCACCAGTTGACTCTTGTCGTTCTGACTCCGCAAGGTCAACAATATTCATTTGACTCCTTTTTTAAAGCATCTCAGACCGTCAACACTTTATAGAATTGTAAATTCAACCATAATATTTATTAGCTTCTGTAAAAATATGTGTCCTTACAACTTGACTCCACAACACATGTAAAGACGTTGTGCGAGCGGGAACTCTCAAAGTTTAAACGTCTAGATCCGGTCCTCCGATTTGATGAACCCTGCATATTTGTTAAAAACCTATCAAATAATATAATCCCAGAGTTTAATACATCTGTTTAACTATTAGTCAAGTGCAAGAGATAATCATACAAAAGAATCTTGGGGACCAATTTAATACCATTTTGAGTCACATTTTTCTTACTGCAAACAATCTCCTCAGTCAAACTTTCAACATACACCCCAGTTTTACTATCCTCTCTTAAATGAAGATTTCTTTGAAATGGATTTGGTGATTTGTTCATTAGAGAAATGTGCGTACCATGTTTTGGTATCAATAAAAAAAGAGACAACCTAAAGTTCAGCTATTGATGATAAAAGCCCATAATGTTACCTCGAGAAAAGAACATCGACACTCATAAGTAACTATGTGAGTTGTTTGTCAGCCAACCAGCATGCACATTCTGTTCCTACAAAAAATAAGCAAACCTCAAGTAATTCATGAGACAAGTTCACAACTGAAACTATGAGACATAGGATATAGAAAACAAAAAAACACACCTCGTTAAGCGAGAAAATAATGTTGCAAAAGCACGAGACATCAATCCTTGTTAATTACTATTTCTAACAATTTATTGGCCTGTCCCCATATCCTGTAGGTCTTTCCATTCCCAGTAAGTATTAAATTAACAGAAAAAGTCAAAAACCATATAAAATAATCGCGATAAGATTGCATTTATTTATACCTGCCCGCTCATACGCGAATAATGAGCTGCAAAATCCAGCAAGACAATTTTCAACAAGAAGAGCTCCCACAAGCTGGAATATATCAATCTGAAACACGAATTTGAGCAATAATCATAAAATCTGAAACATTTTACAGAGACAGAAACTGAAAGGTAACAATGATCAACTTGCCTGAGCTGATGTTACATCTGCTACAGAGCTGCATGATCAAAGCTAATTGGTGCCCTGGCATAATCACCAGAAGTCTTCTGGATTATTGTTCCTCCTCCTTCATTCTTATTCAATGGATACTAAATAAACTCACCACATTCAAGTGATCATAAAATTCAAGATAGCCTATCCACCCATCTAATTTGTTACATTCTTGTAATTTTTGAGTATTTCTGAAGCACGCGATAAATGGCAAAAGATATTTATGTAAGTGATTACATCATGTACAAGCTTTAACCAAGTCAAAACACACATAGATGATTCTTCAAAGTTACAGTCAAATATAGTACACTGGTTTTAACCAAGTCAAACACAACAATCCAAAATGTAGTAGGTCAAAATAGTAGACTAGAGTGAATACAGCAGTTTTATATGATATGTAGGTCAAACAGAAAAGACTTGTTAAAGTCAAAACAGAATTGACGAGGGGTCAATTTCTCCACATCAGTAAAAATTAAGCAGCCTCCCCTCCCTCCTGGTAACCTACACAAAGCATTATAATAAGTAAAAAAAATTGCAGCTAAAATAAAAAAAGAAATAAATACCAGCATGCAGTCGATAGCAAAAACACCCTCCGGATGATGACGACAATAAAGCACTCTGTCTCCCTTCACGATACACAAAGGATTATGATATGTAAAAAAATTGCAGCTAAAATGAAGAAAGTGTATCTTAAATATACCAGCAATCTTTTCTGCACTACATCATCATCATCATCATCATCGTACTCAGTATATCCCACCAATAGCAAAGCTATAGTAGGGTCTGAGGAGGGTAAGATGTAGACAGCCTTACCTCTACCCCATAAGGATAGAGAGGCTGCTTCCGGTGAGACCCCCGGCTCGATAGTAGTTTTGCATCAAGCCTTGGACATAAGGCACATAGCACTCAATCATCGGGACACCGGCTGATCGGTGCATGTACCCTTGTCTTTCGGCTATCAACGCCACTACATGATGCCTGATTAACCGTCCGTCACTTTTAACGTTATTTTCACGAGATTAGTAAAATAACGTCAAAATTAGTGCAATTTCACTTTTGCCCACCCGAGGGTTCACACATATATACATCATATGTGCGCACCGCAAGCAGGGCTACTTTTCTGCACTACAGTTGCATTCAAATAAAGTATCCGCCAACTGTTGCCAATTTCTTAAAACATCACAACGCTTACCAGACAAGGATCTATCATCAAGCTTGTAAGAATATAACATCTGGCACAGCTGCTGAAGCATAACATGCACAGAACCCTCGAGTTTGGGAACCGGGGCCTTGTAGAGGAACACGGTAAAAGGAATTGGATCTGGGATATATTCTTTAAGAACTAAGTCTAGATCTACCCTATCCTCCCAGTTCGCTTCAGGCTTGAGATGATCAGGAGCAAATTCAATAGAAAACATAGAATCGTTAGTATCTCCCAATTCCTCCCACCCCCCACCTCCCCAATTTGTATCAAGCTTGTGCAAATTTGGCTTTCTAATACAGGGGTTGCGATTAACAAAACGCACGCCAATATAAAAAAGATCCATACCAGATCCTTTTAGAAAGGTGTACCATGTTGAACTTGGACTATCATAACCAACTAGGTGAGGTAGTTTCTCAAAAGGTAGAATATTTATCTCACTCTTGCCATCCCTAACACGAATATTAACGTCCACAACAGAATCAACACACAAGGCAAATACTTTGTTAACATTGCAGGAAGCGGGGCGTTCTAGGATGGCATTTGTTCCATAGCCAAGTAGCCTAAGTTGTGCCCCATACTTCACCTCGACCCATGTTACTTGCCTATCCAGCTTACAAAATACCAGGGCTGGAAAATCGTGCCTAAACAGCATAATAACCGCTCCTGGTTTATCAGGCGGACCGGACAAACAACAGTCGTTGTACTCTCCTTTGTGATATTGTTCAGGAAGAGTAGTCATCTCTAATGTGTTAGGATTCCACAGATACCATCTTTCCTTGTTCAAATGACTTGAAAGAATGATATATCCATAAGAGCATTCACATCCCATTCCATATATTTTTCCTATAATTTAACTAAAAAACATCATTCCATAAATTTATCTATCATTTTTCAAAATTCTTTCACATTCTATTCTCTATTCATATCCATAAATTAATTCTTTATTATTTTTTTCTCTTTTGTCTTATTATATAGTAAATGATGATTGGGAGATATGTGATATATTATATGATATGGATAAAAAATGAGTCCCTATATTTAGGGATTTACTTTAGTTGCCATATAACTCATCCATATAATAGGAATGGATTGGAGAGGTGATTTTGATGGTTTTCTTAAAATTTACCCTAAATTATTTGGGTTTGGCAACTTTAAAGAATGAGTTGAGAATGCTCTAAAAGCTTCCCCTAATTAATTTCCCGCAAAGTTGTTTTTTGTATATTTGGAGATCTCTAAGGGATTGCTGATTTTTAAGAGAATAGATTCATACGTATCAGATAGCCCCTCTTCCATCTGCTAAAACAAAGCATTCCAATCAGATTCAATATTGAATTTAGGTGTGAAAAGGCAACAAAATGATTTACAAATCACAACACTGTCAAATAGAAACTAGTTACAACATTTTAGGAAACTATTGAAATAGAAAATTCGATCTAAATATAAACAGTTAAGGCATAAATCATATAATTAAGCAGTCAAACTCATTTTTGGAAATAGGATCTGTGATTAATAAATCTTACACAATAAACAACTCATTCCACACCAATAGTCAAACACAGTCAAAGTCAAAGTTAATTCCAGTCAAATGCTCATATTTTGGAATTAAGAATAGTCAAACACAGTCAAAGTTAAATCAGTCAAATTTTCATAATTTGGAATTAGTATCTGTGATTGATAAATCTTAAACAATGAATCTTTAATTCAGAATTTGATTATAATATCATATCATACAGTCAAAGTCAAAATTAATTCCAGTCAAATTTTCATATTTTGGAATTAATATCTTTAATTGATAGATCCTAAACAATAAACAGTAATTCCACACCAATAGTCAAACACAGTCAAAATCAAGATTAATGCCAGTCAAGATTTCATTTTTGGTATTAAAATATTTGATTGAATCCTAACCAATAAGCAATTATCATAAATAATCATCAACACATGACAGGTGAACAATATATCGAACAAGAATTGTGAATAATCAACAATAAAGAATCGACAAACACACTGTTTAGTTTCTTGATTCGCGATTTAAAACCCTAATTGATGATAAATCAAAGATATACCTCCTTGAGAATCAAGATACAAGAATTTGATTGTGCGATTTGAAAACCCTGAGCAGTTGAACGGTAAACAACTCTGAAACCCTAATTGATGGTTGCGACTGATATGAAGAGGAAGTGTGTTAGCAATTACAAGTTTACAACTGGAAGAAGACGATAGGCAAAATATGAATTTTGTTTATTATAATAACTAGGTAAAAGTGTAAAACCCTTGGTTACGGTAGCTGATGTAGCTATCGATTAGGTTAACATGCGTTGGTAAAATCTGAACGTTGCGATGGTTAGTTGATGTAGGTATCAATTAGGTTCGTTACGGTAGCATAATTAACGTCAAAAGTTAAATTCGTATATGAACATATTTAAAACAACATAAATCGGTAAAACACCGGCATTGTGTGCCTAGTCAACATGAATTTGAGCGGTATCGATAAGGTTCGTAATAATATCAAAACTTAATCCAAAAAATAAATATATAAAAAGCACATTTTAAAAAATCAAAGAAAGTATTCTAAAAGCTTATTGCGACACTTTGCTTATGATAATTATTTATAGGGATATTGGCTTTTAATACTCTTAACTTTCACCCGTTGGTTAATATAACTCCCAACTTTCGATTTGTTATCCACCACTCCCAACTTTCACTCTATTTGTTTACGACACTCCCGAACTTAACGGACCCTAACTCCGTTAGTTTTTTTTGCTAGCGTGGCATTATTCTTGCTGACATGTCAATGTTCTTGCTGACGTGGCTTTTATAATAATAATAATAATAATAATCTTTCTTCTTCATCGTCTCTCACCCCAGGTCCCCAACCACCCCCGCTCCCTTAATACACACGGCCACCACCACCACCGTACAACTCCTCACAGGCACCGGCACCACCATACAATCATCATCCGTTACCTCATCTCCTGACGGATCCAACAATCCGAGATCCACCGGTTCCAGTAACAACTTGTTGCATCAAATACGATAACAAAACAAAACCTAAACCATCCGCTTCAAAATAAGAACATCATCATCGCCATTCGGCTCTTCGTTTCGTCAAGCATACATCCAATATCACTATAATTTCACCAAATGAAGCTCAGAATGTTAATAACTCAGGTTCGGTTACCGGAAACCATGGCGGTGGATTAGGAACAAGTTCGGTAGCTTTAGGATCGGTTAATTCGAGTCAGAAAGGCACCACGAAGGCTCCGGCTACAGTTTCCCCAATTCGAGACGACCTTTAAGTTTTCAAGTCTTGTCTTCTTGAACATCGATTGAGCACCGATTGAACAATAAAAAATGTGACGAGTTGTGCGGTGGTGTCGGTGTATGTGAGGAGTTGTACGATGGTGGTAGTACTCTTTGTGTATTGAGGGTGATATCTTGTTGGTGTGATGGTGGTGGCTGTTTGTATTGAGGGAGGTGGTTGGGTGGGGAAGATGATGAAGAAGACGTGGGGGGGATGAGATATTATTATTATTATTATTATTATTATTATTATGAGTTTTTATTATAATTTTATTAAAAAGAGCCATGTAAGCAAGATCAGTGACATGTCAGCAAAAATAATGCCACATCAGCGAAAAAACTAACGGTGTTAGGGTCCGTTAAGTTCGGGAGTGCCATAAACAAATAAAGTGTAAGTTGGGAGTGGTGGGTAACAAATCAAAAGTTGGGAGTGATATTAACCAATGGATGAAAGTTAAGAGTACTACAAACCAATATCCCTTATCTATATTATAATTTTGATATTTAAACTTCTTTATTATGACTTGTAGATAATGCTTTGTTTATTGTATATTATCAAACAACTTAATTTTTTTAACAAATTAGCAAGTATTAACTACAAAGGAAAAAAATTTCCTATCCAAAGTTGTTAAAAAAGCAAACATATCGTAAAGCAAAAAAGAAAAAAAAAAAAAAAAAACTTATCTAAAACTGCATGAACCTAATATATAATTTCTCTTCCAATGCTTTGGAAAGAACAAAAAGTGCAATGATCAAATCCCAAGGAATGAAAAATACAAAAGTTAACATTAAACTGTAGCATATAAGTTTCCTTTAATATATACTACAATAATAATAATAAATGGAAGGTACCTTGCACCATGTGGATATCAAGGACCACGTCGCTTGTGCCACATTACGTGATATAAAATTTGTGCCTCACATATTTATCCTCCATATTATACATTGGGCATACTTGTGAACTTACTATGAAGTTCATTTTCACCAGCGTATCTAATGTCGGTAATCGATTTAGCACATCCCTCCACTCGACGAATCCTACCTCTTTAGGATCCAGTTTTTATTTCATTCAAACACTCGATCCGGACTTTGAAGACGACTCCAACAACAAATCTTTAGCATTCTAGACCGTAAATACACCCGATGAATCTCTACACTAAATAACTTAGTTGTTCTGAACTCCAATCCTTTTTTTCCTTTTTAAGTGGTCTCGCTAGATAATAATTTTATTATTATATCATATTATAGTTATAATACCATATTATAGTTATTAAATTTTACTCAAGTATTAAAGTTTGTTATCAGTCGATATTTTTACGATTCTCAGTCTTTAAGAAAAATAATAAGTAATAAAATGTATCTATGGTTGGAGAATAGTAGAATACCCACATATAGCACACTCAGTTATAAAATCTTGAACTATGACATATTTAGGTTGGGTGATTTAAATAAGGAAAAGTAAAAGTTCATGTATATGACAAGTTTCCTCATACATGATAATACTGAGCAAATAAATATTCACAATTTTATCGTACTCTTCATCTATTATAAATCCGATGTTATTATATTTTGAATATTTTTATTAGGTGCCATGTTACGCTTTTTTCTCTATTTTTTAATTTTTTTTCATACACAATATGGCCATGATTTCTATGAGAACCAATTTTTTTTACTAGAAACAACCATCTGGTTTTATAATTTATTAGGTATTTATAAGTCTCATCATGTCTGATATAAAAGGCAACATTGCTAGTCACTTTTTTGACAAGGGCCTGTGGAGCTTACTTTGATTTAGGCCTTCAAAATATTTTTATCTGTGATTCTTTTAAAAAAAAATTGTATGATTTTCTTTTCTTTTTATTAAAAAGGACAAAATAAATAAATAAATAAATAAATACAGTGTTTGTCAAGGTTTTATATCACAATTTGTTTTAATATCATTTTGATTATATATCACGCCTTTATGTTTTAAGCTTTCTTTTTTCGGTTGCTATTGTGTACATAGGTACTCTACCGATCATACATAACGAATCAAACCATTACCAGTCAAATTCTCAGCACCAACACGGGTTTAATTTTAATAACACCTTGTTAGATAATTAATATGTTAAAATGTTTGGAGTTCTAAAAGCCATAGTAAATTGCATATAAATGTAAAGGTGAATGACATGAATGTGGTCAGCGCTATACTTATAGTACTAATAAGTATGATTATTTCTCTAATATACATGGTCCGTTTTGTATGCTTGTGATTCATGGGGATATTTTAGTGGTAACGGTAAAACCTCCTGACTTAAACAAGTGTTCGAATCCTGTAGTGTGCAGGTTTGGTAATAATAGCAGTATTTAATAGGAGTATAGTGGATGTCGTTCATAAGAAAAAATAGTGACATGATTGATTAACTCATGTTGAAAAAAACTTATCAAGTGGATAAATTTTTAAGATGACAATATATACATTTATTTAAAGAAAAAAGGATATATGTGACACATTTGTAAAAGATTTCTTACATACAATAACCAATTAACCATGTAAGAGAGAAAATATAAAAAGGAATTGGGAATAATGCATAAAGTTCACTAGAAATACAAAGGTTGGACAAGTTAACCACAATAGATTGGTCCTCACAAATGGTGAGAACACCCCACCGATTTATATGTTAATGACAAAAGACAACCCTATACGTCCATGAAGGGAGTTAGTGTGGTGTAACTAGCCTAAGCCGGAGGAGATAATTAGATAAAAATGTTAAACAAAGACGGTTTGCTAGCGGTCTCAATATCAAATACAAATTAATAAAAAAGGAAAAAAAATTGTCAAAGAACTCGCCTAGCTTACTTAGGCATCTATTCTTCTAGGCCTAGAGAGGCGTACTTGTCTTACCCCGATTATCTTAGTTTGACACCATCGCTTTTAGATCATCATCAGTAATAACCTGCAGAGACATAAATTAATTAGCATGGTTAAACACGCGATATCGACCACCATAAAAGGTAAGAAACTGTGACTACCTTGTTTGTTTCGGCTAATAATTTAAAGCGTGCAAAGATATCGCTAAGTTCCTTCCCGTCATAGTTATAACCGAGCTACAACCAGAAATAAATTAATAAAAGAAACATTCAAAATTAATACTTGTTACCAGCAGGGCAGTCTTCGAAATTTCTAGTGCCCGAAACGAGTATAAAATATGGACCTTAAATAATTATTTTTCTTCGAAAGATCGATAATTGTAAAACAATAAACAAAACAAAGTTATTGTTTTAACGTACACTAAATATAAATAAAGGTGAGTGATAAACAGAAAAAGGTTAAATGAATCGAGGCACCTTAATGATATTAATCTGTGATCATGGTGTACGTTATTATATATGGAAAACAATTATAATTGGGCTGGTTTAAAATGGTTCTAGACATAAGTCCAATTTAAATTACCAGACTCTATTTTAATTTGAATTATTTAAAAATAAATAAAAGAAAAAAAGGTCAAAATATGAAAAGAGAGAACGTGTGTGCATAAAGTAAAAGATACATCCTATATAATATTATATTTCTTATCTTCTTCAAGTTCATTTCCTTTTAGCATGCAACTTGATGGAAAACTTTTTCGGCAATATTTCTTTTCCTTTGTTCATCCTTTTTATGTTTTCTTTTCTTCTAATTCCAATTGTTAATGCTAAAAAAACATTAATCTATA
>NW_027502170.1:0-60213 GCF_021521415.1 Bidens hawaiensis
GTTCTTCAAAAGTTGTACGCCATCATATGCGGAAGCAAATTCCGGAAGTACATCCTGTAGAGGGAATACTAACGCGTCATGCTCCGTAACCCGGTTAACACGATCTTGTTTAACGTCTACGCCATAGAGCGGATGATCTTTGAATGTGCGGTTACTTCGAGCATAGTTCATCCCTTCATGAAAACCCATAACGCGCCCAAGTGATGAGGAAGCAGCCATCACATTGGCAAAACTGTCAGTCAGCTCTTTACTTCCTTTGATATGGCGGACGACCTGTTAGGAAAAGAACATAAGTTCTCAATATCAATAGAGTGAGTAAAACAACAAAGGACAAAGTATTACTCAAAGCGTTAACTCCCCGAGTAAGGAACCATTGACGGTCTTGTTCCAAACGTTCGGCCCGCGCTCGGAACTCTTTGGATTCTGCAGTCACTTCCACATGAGATTGAAGGAGAGAGTCATAGGCAGTCTGGATTTCAGCAGCACTTTGGTCCTTAAGTTCGACCCGCTCCTTCTGCAACTTTAGCTCCGCCTCAAGATCGTGGATCCGTGCACCTTGAAGGGCCACTTGATTCTCTAACGAAGAGTTAGCTTCTTGAGCACGAGTCAACTCGTCTCTTTCCCTCTGAGCTTTAGCTCTAGCAGCTTCAAGAACAGAATTTTACTTTTCACAAGCTTCCTTCCATCGGCGAGCAGCCTCAGCATAGCGATCTTGCTCACTCTTAAGATCAATTTCCGCGTCAGATTGTTTCCATTTAGCGGTTTGAGCAGCAATACGATGCTCCTCAGCTTCTTTCTTGGCAACTTCGGCCGGCCGACGAGCTTCCCCCACCTTCCCGCCTAGAGTACGCCACTCACTTAAGACCTCCTGGCTACCGGCTAAGGCGTTAGCCAGATGATAATCAACATTTGTATGAAGGTCATGGCGGGAAAGGTCACGTTGATACGTCATCTCGGCAGGAGGCGTACAATGCTCAACAAAGTCCATACAGGTCCTGGGATGTGAAAATCGGGACCCGTTGGTAATATTCCACGGAGGAACAAACAGTTCATGATTGTTGCCCTGGCCCGTATCCCCGTAGTAACGAGAACCCGAAGGTTTGAGGAGAGCTGGATAAAAAAAGGTTGTTGTGGAGGAGGAGACTCCACATTCCTAACATTTTCTTCATGTACAGCAGGACTGTCCTGCTGACCACCAGTACCACCTCCATCCTGAAAAAGATAGTCAAAACGAGTATCAGTTTCAGACTAGATATTAGCTCCCTCCTTTGAAATATCAGCTGGCGGGGTCGACACCCTATCTTCTACAATAGTCTCAGTGGGAGAAAGGGTCGACTGACCCTCTATATTAAGGTCACTTGGTGGAGTAGACAACTTAGTCTCAACATCTTCCCTTGGAAAAGGAGATGATGGTTTTTCAGCATGAGGAGTTGGAGTAGACAGCTTCTCAGATATGTCCTCACTAAAGATCAATGGTTCTACGTAACAAAATTATACTTAGCCAAATATTTAGAAAAAATAATACAGTATTTGAAGGTTGACGAATACCTTCAACAATGTCAAGACGGTCAGCAAGGCTGTATTGCGGCTTCTTAGGACGGTGCACTTTTCGTTTTTTCTTAGATGGTCCCGCCTCAGTATCCGCAGCCTTCACGTCCGAATGACCTATTTGAGAAGCTATGAAAGCTCTCTTTTTTTCTCCAGTTCTGCTAATAAAGATGAGACAGAGGAAAATTCAGAAGCACCCTCATCAGAATCTCCCTCTTCTTCCGAAGCAGAAAACTGAGAAACATCGTCATCATCATCACTTGATGATAAGATGACAATCGTTCCGTCGAAAGCAACGGCAATAAGGGGAAGAGTGTTTAGAACATACGCATCTGTTTCAAAGGTGGCATCTGAGGTTACAGGTTCAGCGTGAACTTTTTTCGGAAATAAAAATTGAGACTTGGTTTTCTCAAGAATAGGTTGGTCTCACGCCTCGCGGATACTCTTGCGGACACAACCCCTGTTTTCAAAAAGAGCATTGAACATAGAGCTCCGGCCTGAAAAAGATAGAACCCAAATCATCAAAATGTTCAAGAAAGAGAAGAGACAAAACAAGACAACTTACGCTCATTCAGATCTTCAAAAATGGGTTCCATGAATTCCGTTGGCCACAAACGACTCATGCCCGCCCACACTAAAGCCTCCTCTGGCAACGCATGCATAGGTGAGGGTTCCATAGAAAGAACACGATACCACTCCTGACCCTCATGAGCAGCTGTGATAACCTCCGGAAGGGCGGAATTCGCGGGGCGACGAACCATTGAAAGAGGCACCACATCCTCAGATACCCAAAAAAATTTATTACGCCAGTCAGTGGACAACTTTTCAACTTCATACCCAAGGCTCCGATCGGAAAATCCTTGACACATATACCAACCGTTCCGATTGGCAAGACGGTAAAAAACAGGAAACCGATCAATATGAGGCACCATGTCTCGCGCTATAAATACAAATTCATAATGACGAATTCGCATCATAGCACGCGGATGCAGTTGAGATAAATGGATCCCATAGGCGGTTAAAAATCTCAGCAAAAATTTTGTTATAGGAAGACGAAATTCCCATGAACAAAATAATCGGCATACAAAGCCATTTTCCCATACGGTGGGAAACTGGCTATGGAACCTGGAAAAGGGAACTCCGGTTCCCATTCAGGTGGAACACCATAAGTTTCCAACAGTTTTTCATATTCTGTATAATCTCACGCAACTTCAATCTCATCAACTTCAGTCTGAATGTTCGATATTGCAAATAGAATTGGGAAAGATAGAAGAAAGATATATGGAAAATGCAGAGAGAATTAACAAGGTAATCAGAACAAAAGAGCAATAAAATTTCAAAAAGATTGAGTATCTCCCTATTTATACCCACCGCAATTAATGCGATGGGATATAAACAGTAGAGAGACAAAAACACCACCCAACCAGTTTTGCCATGTCACGCGGGAAATTCGAAAAAAAGAAAAAGTTGTACAGTCGGGTACAGTGACAGCCGTAAAAAAAGTTCCATCATCTGTTCGCAGCGACTGCGAGTGGTTAACTTGTCCTTTTTCATGATTATCCATACCAACAGAAGATATTTCCTACCTAACTTCCGAACAACAAAAATCCCCAACATACATCAAATCCAAAATTTCACCCGCACAAAGACTTCACACGGAAGAAACACTGGACTGGGGACTTGTAGAGGTAGGGTACCAAAAAGACCCAAATACCCTTAAGTACCACCCCGCGGGTCACAGAGAATGTTCTTATAAGCCACCCGCGGGACATACAGATCACCCGCATATCACGATAGAGGAGGAACGTCCTCATAACACGCACGGAAGCATCCGGGCATCCTCAAAAGTCATCTGCAGGACAAGACATCTGTCCGCATAAAACAACTGAAGGATAATGCTAGCGGGACAGCTGTCACCATTCAAGTACTCTCTAGAAGAAGGCTCATGATTCTTACTCGGGGAATATGTGACATACTAACCAATGAACAAATGACACCTGGCCAGGTTGTTATAACCGTGCACATGGCCAGGGCGCGATCCATCCTATCAGCTGGTGACGCGTGTCCAGGTTGTTATGCTCATGCACATGAGACGTATAGCTCAACCTGTCACAAGAGGACACGTGTCTAGGCGGTTATCAAAAGTCTTCTGGAAGAGGACAGCTGCCCCAATCATCTTCCATTATCCTTCGGCTATAAATACCTTGTCAAACGGTATGAGGGATTCATTCACTCACCTATATTCTGACTGCACTCAGTCTATATACTTAAGTACTTTCTCCATTACGAACGTTATTGATTCTCACGCCGGAGGGTGGTTACAGGAGATCCCCCCTCTTTCCTTCAGGTAACGAGACTCACGGTGTCTGTTTTGCAGGTTCCTGTCACTAGACTTTGGGAGGTTGTACTCATATCTTGGTTTTAATTATCATATCCTACCTTGTTGACTCATTAGATCCAGGACCCATACCCGGGGATTGGATCTGTGTTTCTTCAGTTATAATAAAAAGAAATAGTTTTATAGGAAGAGTAAGAATAAATCTAGGCCATTGGATCTGGAATCTAGTGGTTGAGATTGGTAGTTTTCAAAATAGCCAATAGTTTTCTATGATTAAGGATTTAGACTACATAGTTTCCTAACTTTAAATTTTATGCCCTTTCTGCTCTTCCTACAAAACAATGTATTTTTATTTTAACCCTTTTCTATATATATATATATATATATATATATATATATATATATCATTTAATGATTTGTTTTTTAGGTTTAGTCTGGTGCTATAAAGAGCCCAAACCCTATTGACCAGGAGAGTAAGCATTACCGCAGCTTTCCTCTGTTGCAGGTATGAAGTGAAGTGAGTTTCATACCATGAAAAAGATTGAAATAGGACCAGGAAGACAACCCACCACTGGAACTTGCTTTGCTCTCGCTCTGCTCGTTCCCACCTGTCTTCTTCCCACTATAGTGAAAGTCTCATTTTGACACTAGCGAGATACCTACTTTCTAATGGATCTCTCAGTCTACGAAGGAGAAAGTGAGAACGTTAAAATGCCTTTCTAATAGAAAGTTTCTACACGCTATCTGGAGCTATAGGTAGAGGAATTTGATCGTTTGGCTTTCAAGCTGAACTATGTAATTAAGAAGTGTAATGCCAAACTAATTAGCTAAGAGAAGCTCTGGAGTAAGGCTTTAGCCTCAGCCTCCATATTCTTGCCCTGACCAAAGTTGCATGAGAATGCTAAAAAAATGAAACCTGTTGAGGAGTCTCTATGATATTGATCGAATTCATGTTGAACCACCGTGGCAATGCTCAAGTTTTACCAATCCCCGGGTTTTACTCATTTTTGTTGTTATGTTTTGTTTTTAAATATGTTCGTTTTACAAATTTATATTTTAGGTTTACTTCAGGTATTGTAACAAACTTAGTTGATATTGACCGAACTCGCGTCGACTAGCCACCTGGGTTTTGTAGATTTCTGTTTTAAATATATTTTTTTGCTAATTTATTTGAAATAAATTGTTTTTTGGCTATGCCGACAAAGTTCTATGTTATTATAACTTGTTCAAAATGAAATAAGAGACAAAAAGAATAATCAAACGTTAAAACTTGACCTACGGCAAGTCTCAATATCATATATTATTGAAAATATGAAACTCATATAAACTCGTGTCACTACGGAGTAAAGATTGACACAAAAAAAAATAAAAAAAATGTGAAACAAAGTCGAGTCGCTACCAACTAAAGATTCAACACAAACAAAAATAAAAATGTCAAATAAAATTGAGTCACTACAAGCCTCAACATTATTCTTTTTATGCTTCATATTTCTTTTTAAATTTAAATAGAATGATTTAGGTTTTCATGTTTGACAATAGTTAATGAAAAGAGAAATAAAAATTAAAGGTTTACATAGAATTAGTGAAAACAAAAAAGTTGATTGTCACTACAAGCCTCAACATTATTCTTTTTATGCTTCATATTTCTTTTTAAATTTAAATAGAATGATTTAGGTTTTCATGTTTGACAATAGTTAATGAAAAGAGAAATAAAAATTAAAGGTTTACATAGAATTAGTGAAAACAAAAAAGTTGATTGATAAAGAAAAATATAAAACAGTAGCTACTAATTTGATCCGATAAAAATATATAACATATAACAAAAAATAAAAAGAGTTTAATACGTTGGTTTAAAACTAAAAGATAAATACAAAATAAATGAAATATACTAGTTTATAAATTAGTTTTTAAGAAATACCAAAATGATAATTACCTAAACATATTATTAACAATATTTTTGCGAGCATTAAGATAGTAATTACCTAAGGTGAGTAAAACAAAAAGAAGAAAAATGTGGATTGACGCCTCTAACTTTGTGGGTAATTTGTGTAGAACTGTGATAATGATTGGACGAACAGCATAGGCTTGTAGCCTACGCAGACGGTTAACCAAGACTCATCTATGCGCCGTTTTTTATTTTCTTTATTTATTTTATTTTATTATTACTTTTTAGACAATAAGCTTTTATTAGTCATATTTATTAAAGTAAATCAACTTTTAATCTAATAAATTAAAATAACTGTAGACACGTATTGGCTTATGGTTAATCCTTATAATTTTTTACCCTTTAAAACTAATCTATGTCATAAATCAATAATTATTCACTTTTCTTTTACACTCCATTTATATATCTATACACTTTTATAAATACTTACATATTATAGTACTATACATTGTTTGAATATGTTTCACAACATATTTGTGAAATCCAAAAATCAACAATAAGTCGTGTTTGTTAAATATTGAAAAAATATAATTTTAAATGTTATCATTAACATATTATACTACGTATATTGTTGAATATTATAAATAAAAAACCAAAAAAAAAAACTCTAATATGCTTTCAATTTACGAAGTAATTTTTTTAATAATTAAATTATAAATATATGTTTAAAAGTGGATTCATTTTTTAAAATAAATACATTTATCTATTGTTTTTTTTTGTACATTGTCATATAAATTTATAAATTATAAATACATAATTTAAATCTATCTAGTTAATTTTTCAGTTAATTTAGTAAACTATATATGTATGTGTTAAATTGTAAGGATGGTATATACCAATCAATTTTTTTTTATATTTAGTTTCTTGGGTTTTTTTATCAAGGATTGCTTTGGTTTTTTGTGGAACTTAAATTTGATTGTTACAGGTTAAAAGTTGGAAAATAGATCGTTTGGTACAAATTAACTACATTTTGCTCAAATTTGTTACGGATTAAAAAGGGGTGATCTGAATATTTTTAAACTTTTGATAATGCAAATAGATTTATCGTCAAACTTGTTACGGGTTCAAAGTTTTGACTTTAATATGTAAAACAAATGAAAGTTAAAATTTTAAATGTGATTGGGTCTTGAATTTTTTTAAAAACATTTTTGAAAATAGTCAAAAGATTCGGGATTTTGCACATTGTGTATTTTTCCCATGACTCTATAAGAAAAAAATGAAACGTTTCCAACGTACCACCTCTAGGCCTATAAATGCTTTTAATTTTTATCAAATTAGAAAACATTTGTGCCAGCATTGACTTTTCCTTGAATAGTTCGATCCTGAGAGTATCCGGCTTTTACCACCAGTGAGCCTTCGGGCAGGTGAATTTCCCCAGAATTAAAAATAACTTGGAAGCGCTTAAGGGCTCTGTACGGCTGGGTTGCGCCAGATGGCGGTGACCTTTAATCATTGGGTCACCCGTCGGAATACCTATGCATTCTATGTTAGTTGGCCGTTAAAAAAATACATTTAACAAAAATTGATTGATCTGATTGGGTTGCGATAGCATACTCTACAATGTGGTCATTTAAAAAGCTAGGAACGCTTAACTAATAAAACAATGACTTCGAGTGAAGAAGACAGTGGAAGAAAGTAAGATCCACTTTGATCTCTCACGGCACAAAGACTCAAATTCGAATTGAAATTCTTTGTGCACATACCCTACTAATATATTAGTATTGCTCCTACATATAATTAATCGTAACTGTTTGGTGAGTATACTTGATATGTGTTTGGCATGTAACAATAGGATGCAATCAAACCGTATCCCCCTTCTATACGATCGAGAGGCTATTTCCGGAAATATCTTAATGTTGATGAGTTACTATTTTTATATCTTGTATACTATTTTTATATTTATGTAAGCATACAATATCCTTTTCTTTGTCGGGGAAAAACATACGAGGGCGGTTCCCATGTAATGCAGCTCGGGCTACGTACCCCACATGTGTATATTAGGCAATGCAAAATACCGAAAATCTCACTCCATGCATGACACATCGTCACATCTTATTTGTCAAATTGGTCCCGTGGTGAACATCGCACCACCCTTGATGAACCAGTTTTGTGAGGATCATGAATGATTAACATGACTTAATGTAAATTTTGAATATGTGGAAAATATGAAGAAAACGGTGTATGAATTGGGTGAACAGTGTTGGAAATATGGACCGGTCCGCTTAAGTCAACGCGGCCGACCGGGTTATGACCCGTAAAGAGTTACACCTTGGGTAACGAGCAAAATCCGCTTAAATTAGTTAACCGGCATTGACGACTAATTAACGGGATTATTATTTATATTGGATATAAATAATAATATTGATATTGCTTATTTACTAGTTAAATAAACTTGAGACGGGCTTTTAAACGTGTGTCGGGCTTGATCGAATATGGGGTCCGGTGGTGTATTATATAAGATGAATTGTTATGATTAATTAATCATAATTAATTCACTTTTTGTGAAAAACCTCAGCCGCAAAAGAACTTGGAAAGCACTCCAAGTACACGGCGCTCGAAACTCCCGTAGCAAGTTCAAGCCACCGGAACACCGCCACTACAAGTCATTGGGCACCACCGAACGTCGTCGCGAAGTCCGCGCCGTCTTTTGCTGCTGTCGCTGACCAGCCGTCGCTGTCTCTGAGCAACGCTGCCACCACCGGTTCCGTCTTGTCTCGTCTCGTTTCGTCACCTAGCGTCGCTCGTTAACTCTCGGTGTCTCAACCGGTTAATCATTAACCAAGGTATTATTTATCTCATCGGTAGTTAACAATATATTGTATATATTTTTACTGTGCTCGTATCGTTTGTAACCGGATCCTGTACGGTTCCGTTAAATGGTGATTACTCGTATTTATATTCCGCTGCGTATTCATATATTAATGTGATTAAATTATTATGAAACTAATTTTATTAAACCGTGTTTAATTGTTAAACCGTTAACTGATCACCACTGGAACCCAACATTGGTATCAGAGCCAGGTTACAACGTACGAGTCAATCCTGGTTCGTTTAAACCGGATCTACATCTCAAACTTTAAATCGTTTAAAGTTTGTAGATCTAGATTAATTTTCGGGTAATTTTAGATTTGGTTAAAGTTTTTTTATTTTATTTGACCAAGTCAAAACGACCCGAAATTTATTTATTTTGAATATGTAAATCCGGCCCCCGACCTATGTTTGTTTGGTTGTTGAGTTTGTTATTTGGCCATATGGATGGTTCAAAATTGTAATCGGTTATTATTTTATTTTTCGGTTTTCTTTTGGCCATACTGGATGGTTCAGTTTGTAATAGGGCAAATTGTTGTTAGTTTATAAATTTGTAATAAAGAAGACACGATGATAACCGAGGACGAGCTCAAGGATTTCTTAGAGTTAGTGGGAGTTCGGACAAGATGACGTGATGCACGAAGAAGTTCATCCTTGTGGTTGTTTTGTGTTGTGAACCCCTTGACCCAATCGGTCTCCCTAATTGGCTATAGCGAGACCGATCACCTTTTGGCCATAAGGATTTACATATTTTTTATTTGTTATTGGTTGCTTTGATTGTTTATAATAAGATTATAATATCACCAACTTAATACCAAGTAAAATTGTAAAATAAACATTTTTAATTAACCATTTATGTTTTGCAAATTAAAAGCGTTTTGATTTCCAAAACTAATAACTTAATAGTTTTCTATTAACTTAAAATTGGTTAGTCATATCGCGACAAACTTAGTTTTAATAGGTTATTTAAAACTAAGTGTCCTGAGAGATGAAAGGGTTCATCAATTCGTCCCCATAATAAATACCGGAAAATTTGACTTTTACTCTATTTGGTAATTTTAAAATTTATCCCAATTTAAAACCAATAGTTTATGCCAATCCTACTACAAGTCACACTTGAGGCATACTGCGAAATTTCGAGTGTTTGGACCTACAGCACCGTATTTGTTTTCTAGCCTATCCCATCAAGGTGAAAGCGTTTCGTTGAGACATCCGACCCTTTCACATGTCACTATACTAGGACAACTATTACTTTACTCTCCTGTTACGTGCTAAAGCTGTCTGGGGACTTAAAGTGGGCAAAGATGAGGCTAAACGTATCTATACAGGCAATCGTTGTCTCTATAGGCCTCATAACCGAGAGTTATGCTCTATTCACAATTGACAATCGTTGTCAATCTGCCTAACCACTTATTAATGTTGTGTGCTACAGCTGCCTTTAATAAATGGAAGCAAGATTCTCATAATTCTATTTCATTAATGTTATGGGGTCATTAATAATAGGATTACAACATCGAAAATACTAATTAAATTTACTTTTGCTTTGTTAGTCAGATGTCTTCAAACGAAAATTCACCCTATGCCCTTAAGTCTATCATTGAGAAGGAGAAACTAATCGGTACCAACTTCATCGAATGGCACCGCAACTTAAGACCCGTCAGGAACGGTTCGATACCATGAAACAACTCATCAGTTGCAAGATGGAAGAAGTGTCACACCCGGGCTTAGGGCCTAGGCGTATGATCAATAGTTGGTACCTGTTTTGTAAATACATCAGAGTTGCGGTTTATTTTAGCGGAAGACTTTGGTTTGAATAGAATATTAATTTATTTGAAAATATATCGGATAATAAATATCCGAGTGTTTGATTTATAAATCATGTTTATATCTTGTTTATAATAATTCAATAGTTTAAAACTGAGTCATCTCTATCTTGCGAGCGTCTATCTTCATGAATGACTATGTTCCTTGCTACATGTGCTAATATGTTTCCCTGAAATGTGGGGAAAATACGTCAGCTATATGCTGGTAAACACGTATGACACAATAAAATATTTGAATGACATTACAATACAATTATAGTTTTCCCTAACACTCAGCAGATGCACGACCACATCTGGGCTTTGTACCACTCCCCTACACACACACAATTGTTTCCCCGAGCTATATGAGTATAGCCCCTACAAGGAGAACTAGCTATAACCATTAGCCCGCGGCCTCCCTGGCCATTGATTGATGGACTGAACAGTTATGTTTGGATCCAGACACATGTGTACTCGGTCTAAGTTGCCTTTATTTTCTATATTGTATTATAATGTTTTAGAGAACATATAATCTAATGAAAACATTGACTGACTCGTTTGACAAACACCCGTTCATCTTATCGAGCATAAAATATGTTTTTATTGATTGAAAAGGTTAACGTATTCACCTGTGATTGTCTGTTCTGAATGATTGGTGATCTCGTTTGAAACCTTGACTGTGATTGATTGATTGATTGATTGATGATTGACCTATTATAAAATAGGTTTATATAAATATCTGAATCGTCATCTGATCCGGCTACAGACCCTTAGTCTGGTTTTGATAGCTTTAAACCTTGATTGATCATTTTTTTGAATAAATTATTTAGACCTGTAGTCTTTCGGTTTATTTACTAATCATATGTTTAGTTTCTTCTCCATGAAGAAAAACATCTATATCCCGTTTCTTTTTCAAGAAGAAACATTTATTGATTGCAAGTATTGAATGTAAAATATTATGTTTCTTAATCATAAAGAAACAATATTTTACTATATTCCTTGTATATGAAATGCAATGTTTCTTAATTGTTAAGAAATTATATCTCGACTATATCCTTATGAATGAAAATATGCATTTCTTAATTGTAAAGAAACATTACTAAAATCCTTGTATGTTTAAAGCTTATGTAAACATATTTAATGATCAAGGTTTGGGCTATACCCCTGAATGTGGTCTAAGCCATATAATATAATAATAAAATAATGACTTAGGCAGAACCCCTACCTTACACGGCTATTCGGAGTTTGCTAACTAAGATTGATTGAGCAGCACTTCCACTCTCTATCGCGTTCTAGGGCTTAAATTGTCAGAACCTCAGAGCTTGGCACGCAAAACGAGGCGACATATGGTGGTCGTTGTGTTGTGCACGTACTTCGAGATAGATTATCGGGTTATCTTTGGGTGGCACGCACTTCGAGGTATCGTCGGTATGTGGCATGAGTTACGAGGTAACGATTGTCGGGTCGGCACGAAAAACGAGGTAGTGAGAGAGAGTGATTATAGTGAGAGAAATGTTTTGGTGTGAATTGGGAATAAGCCGTGAGCCTACTATTTATTGGCTGATTTCGCATCCCATCGCGGTACACGATTGGTCTTGGTGATCCGTCGCGTATCGCGGCGCCGCAATTCCTCCGCCGCCATACCACAATTTGCCACATGTCCTGCTGACTCATCAAGGTCCATCGCGGTACGCGATGACCTGTGTTCTGGGCTCATCGCGTAGCACGATGGGTCCCTGAACTCAAATTTTCATTTTTAGTCCCCTGTCTTTTGGTATCTTGTTACTTCTGGGTTTAACTCCCATTGTCCAAAAATATTAAGGCGGCTCTCAAGCGGCTCGCGGCGATGCGAGCGTGCGAAGTGCCAAGTGCGCCATCAAAGCGCCACATTGCCCCCATCGCCCAACGCCCTTCGCCCTTCGCCCGTGCCCGAGCCCGTGCGCGTCGGGTGGTTCGCACCCTCCGCTAGGACCACTGGGTGCATGCTAGGCATATAAGAATATTATAATGGAAACTCTTTTCCTTATAAAGTGCTTCCATTTCTTTACCACTTTCTATGTGGGATGGGTTTTAACTTCCTTATTTATACCAATGTGGAATGCTTCTACTTTCTTGCATCTTTCTATGTGGGATGGAATTTCCCTATTCCATATCCTTAACATAAGATAACTTTATTTATGGGATATTTTTATTTCCTTATAGAATGATCTTATTTTCTTTATTTAAATTTTCCCAACACTTATTTTTGGGAATTTTGATCCTTCAACTTTACTTAGTTGTTAAGTTTGGATTGAAATTTTTGGATGTTACATCTTCCCCACCTTGGAATGAATCTCGTCCTCGAGATTTGTTGTGAGTGATTTCTTACTTCTCAATTCATGATCAGATTCTATCTACATTGTTGTTTGAATGATTTAGAGTTCCTGATTTGTTTGTTAACTCACATCCTTGGATGATGTATTCAGTTAATAGTTCAGAATGTCATATGTATTTGTAAATTGCCAAACACAGTGGCCAGTTGTGTTTAATTAGTTACCTTACCTTGTGTATTCTAAACATTTACTGATGTTAACTTGAATGTATCTTTGAACTCAGTCCATTGAGTCCTTTATTTATCTCGACAACTTTCAAGATATCCATTCTTGAATCATGTAATCCTTTACTTCATAATCTTAATGGGTTCCTCCCGTTTATCAATTGTACCTTTGAACTTTCAATGTTCGAATGTTCCTATGTCTTGGTTCAACTTATTTCCTTTATTTCATATTTCTATAGATGATGATTAAAGTTTCTTGTATTTCGAGAACTTTCGAAATTTAACTATCTCTTTTTCCAGTGTAAAGGCAGTATGCTGGTACCATATTTCTTTATATACATTAGGGATTTAAATACCCTTTTTCTATTATAAAACTTCTCGTTTAAACACGAGTTTACAAACGATTACAAGAGTTGACTATTTATTTCTTATATGCTCCTTGTTCTTTCTCCCTTCTATTGTTGCCGTTGCTGATCTTTTGATTGTTTATTGCGTTTTTGAACATTGTCTTTTAAAATGTCCTTTTTCTCCGCATCTGAAGCATTCAACTTCTTTCTTTCTACAGTCTTCTTCAGAATGACCGATTATGTTACAAAAAGTACATGTGGTTATCGTTTTGTTCTTGTTTTGCTTTCGACATTTTCCATAATGTCGTTTACCACAGTTTTCACAAATTGGTCTGCTGTATTCAAATGGTTTCTCGTGGTTGACTTTCTTCATTTGTTTGATTGTTACCTTTTCTTTCTTTCTATTCTTCTCTTTAACCTCCGTTTTTCTTTCCATACTGTCGATTAAATACCTGGCCAATTCCATAGCCGAGGAGGTAGTTTGTGGCATGTGGGTTCTTACTATATCTCCTATCTCTTTGGGTAATCCTGATATATATTGAATAACTTTGTCATATTCTGAGTTGTCTAGAAGCGAAGTTGATTGGTAATTTCCAAGGAACTTAGTGTTGTACTCTATGAGATTTGTGATATCCATCTTAGTTTGAATAATATTGGCTTCTGGTATGGGGGCAAAACTGTTGTAATACGAGTTCTTTGAATGTTTCCCATTTCATTTGATACAAGGTTTCTCTGCCCCTTCTTATGATTAGAGTGTTCCACCATTCAAAAGCTTCACCTTTGAATTTCAGAGATGCGTATTGAATCTTCTGAATTTCAGTACATTAATTAATGATGACGATGGACTCAATCTTTTCAAGCCATCGTAAGGTTGGTATAACACCTTGGTTTCCATAAAATTCTTTTGGTTCAAAGGTTTTGAAATCCTCAAAACTACAACCGTGAGTTACTATAGGTTTCCTGAGCTTATTGTTGAATCGACTATCAGTCTTGAGGTTCTAAATATTTTTATCATGAGGTGTTAAGGATGGTTTCTAACGGCCTTATTAAAGTGTTTAATTTTATGTATCTCTTCTTTCATTGCATCAGTGAGAGGAGTTAATGTGTCTTGAATTATCTCTCATATTGTTACTAAATATTGTTCATGGGTCTCACGATCAGGTTCGGTCACGTTCTTGTCGTTTCCTTGATTGGAGATTTCATCATTATTTGCTTGGCTATTTAAGTTTGACATTCTGTAAACAGGATTGCGTCAGTATAAAAGAAACCTATATACCGATGATATACCACATGGTACATGAATCTTAATGTTAAAAGTACTAGGAATCTTTTGATTATGAAATGTCTAATAAGTTTGTCGTCTTCTTAGAGGAATTCATTTCTAAGTATTCTCTGACCTTAAGTAACTTTTCCTTGAGGTTTATCCGTCTCGTGCTATGCAGAATTTATATGTTTTCCTTTTGATTAAGGAAATTGTATATATATAGAAAATTTCCGAATATCTTGATGATGGTTGATAAGGTTCTATTGAGGTATAATCACTTTGTCTTCTTTTGTATACCCTTGAAATGACTAGTACATACTTTGTGTACAGACAACCCATGAGAATTTCTAATTCTCTTCCTAGGTTTATTTACGTCTCTTTTGTTAAATATTCCTTTAGCGTTTGGTTTGAGGTTACTTATACATGGGTAACTGTCCACCTGGACCTTTCCTTATGCTGACATTCTCTTTCTTCCAGAGTTGCTAGAAGAGTTACTTTAAGAATTTTATGCTCTTAGTCTATTGTTATACTGATTATAACTATTAAGATCTTTAATGTCTACCTTTCCCAATGAATGATTGATTTCTTGATCTTGTTTTCCTTTTTGATGTTTTGCTTATCTCCTCTTCTTTTGTCTTTCCTTGTTTTCCATTTCTTTCTTAAGCATTGCTTATGCTAATTTGGTGACATTGATTTCGTAATGATTAGACTTACTTTCAATGTCATTTATTCCTTCTAAGGAATTTTGATCCGTATTCAAGCATTTTCCTTGAGTGTGAGAAAAGTAAGAATTTTGAAATGCTAAATATATTGTTTGTTCTTGATAATTGTCTCTATTTCCCTTTTTTTGACGATATTGGTTTTGATTTACTTGATCCTGCTCCTTGTGTATTCTGATTTGCACTTATCAGAACTAATGGAGTCTTCGTACCGAATGAATCTAAATTTCCTTCCATTGTCGTCTGATATGAGTCTTCGTCACTGGACGCATGATTTGGAAGTATAGATGTTCCAATATATCCTTTTCCTTTACGCATGATTTGTAAATCGTTTGGATGTTTCTATGAAATATAAATAGAGCGTTATAAAGCAAAAAAAAATTACGAATCGAGGTTGACTGGTATAATTATTGTGATCTGTGTGAGGTTTGATTGTAAGTAGGAATACGTTCCTATCTTATCCGTAATGTTTGAATATTCTATTTAGATATTTTTCAGTCAAATATCTAATTTATTGTAACTGTGATTGATATTCCTATAGGTAACTATGAATTGCCAGGAAGATACTTCGGTTGACCCTCATATGGCAAATTAGGAATTCATCAATTGTTCTTGACTGATAAAGATTGTATAATGATTGTTATTAATGTTCGCCATATCTTGATGGCTCAGATCGAATGTGGTGATTTGAATGTCTAACTACTTAACATATATGCCCAAACTAGTTTATATATAAGACATTTGAACAGATTAAGCTTTTAGGGATATTATTAAATTTTGCTTATCCCTACTTTATTTAACAAGTAATTTAAAGCTTATTTACTAATACATTAATACCTAATTCATTGAAACTGATGGCTCTTATTTATAAGATTGATATCTATCTATGATCAAAGCCTAGGTATGATTAAATACCTAATTCGCTAAGATCGATGGCTCTGATACCAACCTGTCAAACCCCGGCTTAGGGCCTAGGCGTATGACCAATAGTTGGTACTTGTTTTGTAAATACATCAGAGTTGCGGTTTATTTTAGCGGAAGACTTTGGTTTGAATAGAATATTAATTTATTTGAAAATATCTCGGATAATAAATATCCGAGTGTTTGATTTATAAATCATGTTTATATCTTGTTTATAATAATTCAATAGTTTAAAACTGTGTCATCTCTACCTTGCGAGCGTCTATCTTCATGAATGACTATGTTCCTTGCTACCTGTGCTAATATGTTTCCCTGAAATGTGGGGAAAAATACGTCAGCTATATGCTGGTGAACACGTATGACTCAATAAAATATTTGAATGACATTACAATACAATTATAGTTTTCTCTAACACTCACCAGATGCACGACCACATCTGGGCTTTGTACCACTCCCCTACACACACACAATTGTTCCCCCGAGCTATATGAGTATAGCCCCTACAAGGATAACTAGTTATGATCGTTAGCCCGCGGCCTCCCTGGCCATTGATTGATGGACTGAACATTTATGTTTGGATCCAGACACATGTGTACTCGGTCTGAGTTGTCTTTATTTTCTATATTGTACTATAATGTTTTAGAGAACATATAATCTCATGAAAACATTGACTGACTCGTTAGACAAACACCCGTTCATCGTATCGAGTATAAAATATGTTTAGATTGATTGAAAAGGTTAACGTATTCACCTGTGATTGTCTATTCTGAATGATTGGTGGTCTCGTTTGAAACCTTGACTGTGAATGATTGATTGATTGATTGATGATTGACCTATTATAAAATAGGTTTATATAAATACCCGGATCGTCATATGATCTGGCTACAGACCCTTAGTCTGGTTTTGATAGCTTTAAACCTTGATTGATCATTTGTTTGAATAAAATATTTAGACCTGTAGTCTTTCGGTTTATTTACTAATCATATGTTGAGTTTCTTCTTCATGAAGAAACATATATATCCTGTTTCTTCTTTTAGAAGAAACATTCATTGATTGCTAGTATTGAATGTAAAATGTTATGTTTCTTAATCATAAAGAAACAATATTTTACTATATTCCTTGTATATGAAATATTATGTTTCTTAATTGTTAAGAAATTATATCTCGACTATATCCTTATGAATGAAAATATGCATTTCTTAATTGTAAAGAAACATTACTAAAATCCTTGTATGTTTAAAGCTTATGTTAACATATTTTATGATCAAGGTTTGGCTATACCCCTGACTGTGATCTAAGCCATATAATATAGTAATAAAATAATAACTTAGGCCGAACCCCTACCTTACACGGCTATTCGGAGTTTGCTAACTAAGATTGATTGAGCAACACTTCCACTCTCTATCGCGTTCTAGGGCTTAAATTGTCAGAACCTCAGAGCTTGGCACGCAAAACGAGGCGACATATGGTGGTCGTTGTGTTGTGCACGTACTTCGAGATAGATTGTCGGGTTATTTTCGGGTGGCACGCACTTCGAGGTATCGTCGGTATGTGGCATGAGTTACGAGGTAACGATTGTCGGGTCGGCACGGAAAACGAGGTAGTGAGAGAGTGATTCTAGTGAGAGAAAGGTTTTGGTGTGAATTGGGAATGAGCCGTGAGCCTATTATTTTTAGGCTGATTTCACATCCCATCGCGGTACGCGAGGGGTCTTGGTGATCCGTCGCGTATCGCGGCGCCGCAATTCCTCAACCGCCATACCACAAGTTGCCACCTGTCCTGCTGACTCATCAAGGTACATCGCGGTACGTGATGACCTGTGTTCTGGGCTCATCGCGTAGCGCGATGGGTCCCTGAACTCAAATTTTCATTTTTAGTCCCTTGTCTTTTGGTAGCTTGTTACTTCTAGGTTTAACTCCCATTGCCCAAAAATATTAAGGCGACTCTCAAGCGAGTGCAAAGTGCGCCATCAAAGCGCCACATTGCGCCCATCGCCCAACGCCCGAGCCCGTGCCCGAGCTCGAGCCCGTGCGCGTGCGCGTCGAGTGCTTTGCACCCTCCGCTAGGACCACTGGGTGCATGCTAGGCATATAAGAATATTATAATGGAAACTCTTTTCCTTATAAAGAGCTTCCATTTCTTTACCACTTTCCATGTGGGATGGGTTTTAACTTCCTTATTTATACCCATATGGAATGTTTCTACTTTCTTGCATCTTTCTATGTGGGAAGGAATTTCCTTATTCCATATTCTTAACATAAGATAACTTTATTTACGGGATATTTTTATTTCCTTATTGAATGATCTGGTTTTCGTTATTTAAATTTTCCCAACACTTATTTTTGGGAATTTTGATCCTTCAACTTTACTTAGTTGTCAAGTTTGGATTGAAATTTTGGGGATGTTACAAGAAGGGTCTCTGGTCAGTGCGCATGTTCTTAAGATGAAGGGGCACATCGATCAGCTCAACAATCTTGATTATCCCATGCTTGATGAGATGGCATCGGATTTCATCCTCAACTCTCTCCCCAGCTGTTACGACCAGTTCGTAATGAATTTCAACATGAATGGCTGGGTAAAGACAGTGTCGGAGTTGCACAACATGTTCAAAACGGCTGAGATGAACATTCCTTCTAGGACCAATCAAGTTTTGATGATCCGATCTGCTGGTATAAAGAAGCCTAAACCCAAGCATCAGGGTTATAAGGGAAAAGGCAAGAAGAAAGTTACTATTGCTGCCAAATCTGCCACCAACACTAACAAGAAAGTTGCAAAGGCACCACCGCCGCCTCCTGAGGAGCGCCAATGCTACAAGTGTAACAAGATGGGGCACTGGATGCGTTACTGCCCCGAGCATCTAGGTGAGCTATCAAAGAGGAAGGCCAATGGTGAAGGCTCTTCTCGAGGTATTTCCATATACGTTATTAAACTTTTCAATGTCTCTAGCAACACATGGGTATTTGATACCGGATGTGGTTTCCACATTGTTAATGTCTTGCAGGAGCCTGAGAAGTGGAAGAAATTGAATAAAGGCAGCAAGGAACTCATCGTTGGAGATGGGAAGAGAGTACCAGTTCTGGCAACTGGAGTTTTTCATTTTACTTATCCATCTGGCCTGGTTTTTCCTTTGAATAAATGTTTTTATGCTCCTGGTTTGACCAGAAACATTATTTCATTTTCATTGTTGCTTGAACATGGTTTTAAGTACGTTTTTAATGGCATGCTATTTCTGCTTACTTAAATGATATCTTTTATATTGAGGCTAAACCTCGAAATGGTATTTATGAGATTGATGTTCAACCGGATAATAACGTATATCATCTTTCAAAACGTATCAAGACTAGCATCAATGATACTTTTCTATGGAATTGCCGACTTGGCCACATAAGCAAGGCAAGAGTTAAAAGACTCCAATCCGAAGGGATTATTGAATCCACATGACCGGACTCGTTTGATGATTGTGAATCTTGCTTAGCTGGAAAACTCGCCAAATACTCCTTTACTCATAAAAGTGAACGAGTAGGTGATCTGTTAGGACTCATACATTCTGATGTATATGGACCTTTCAGAACCATGACTAGAAACCATGAAAGATACTTCGTTTCCTTTATCGACGATTATAGTCGATACGCTTATTGTATCTTATGAAACACAAGCACAAAACTTTTGAAAGGTTCAAAGAGTTTCAAAACGAAGTGGAAAAACAACTTGGTAAAACCATTAAAATGTTTCGATCAGATTGAGGTGGAGAATATCTCAGCTCAGAGTTCATCACTCATCTAAAAGAGCATTGAATTGTTTCACAGCTCACTCCACCTGGCATACCCCAACATAATGGCGTGAGCGAGAGGAGAAATCGAACTTTGCTAATCATGGTTCGATCAATGATGTTTAGAACTAACTTGTCTCACTCCTTTTGGGGTTATGCCCTTATGACCGCCGCCGGCATTGTCAATCTAGCTCCAACTAAAAAGATAGACAAAACCCCATATGAGATATGGCATAAGGGAAAGAAGCCCAAATTGTCTTACCTTAGAGTATGGGGATGCGATGCTTACATCTCAAGTGAGTCTGATGACAAGCTTGATCCCCGTGGCGTAAAAGTTGTTTTCGTCGGATACTATAACCAAAGCGGTTATTACTTCTTTCATCCTGATACAAATACGATTTCTATCAAGAAAAAAGGCCACTTCCTTGAGAAGAAATTTCTCAATCGAGGAACTGGAGATAACATTGTCGATCTTGAAGAAATTCAAGAACCACAAACAACCGCTGAGGAAGTTGGAGCGTCTGATCAACAAGTTGTTGTTGTTGATACATCAGACGAGAACACAAGCGTTCGCAGAAGTAGTAGGACTCCTGTACCAAATTCTAGATACCTATGGCATTTAGATGGTCCCGAAGTTTTATTAGTAGCCGAGTCTGACGACGAGCCTACTAACTACAAATCTGCTATCTTGGATCTGGAATCCGAGAAATGGCAAGATGCCATGAACACCAAGATGCAATCCATGCAGGATAACCAAGTTTGGAACTTAGTTAAGCTACCCCCCGATAGTCGGGAAGTAGGGAGCAAATGGATTTTCAAGAGAAAAACCGACATGCATGGAAATGTGCAAACCTATAAGGCACGGCTAGTCGCGAAAGGTTTTACTCAAACTCAAGGTGTTGACTATGATGAAACCTTCTCGCCCGTTGCTATGACTAAGTCAATAAGGATGTTACTTGCCGTAGCCGCGTACTATGACTACGAGATATGGCAAATGGATGTCAAAACCGCTTTTCTTAATGGACATCTTTCTGATGATGTTTATATGGTTCAGCCTGAAGGTTTTGTCGATCCTAAATATCCTAATAGGGTTTGCAAATTGAATAAGTCCATTTATGGACTTAAGCAAGCATCTCGAAGCTGGAATCTTCACTTTGATGAAAAAATCAAAGAGTTTGGTTTTGTCAAAAATGAAGATGAGCCTTGTGTTTACAGAAAGGCTAGTGGGAGCACTATATCATTCCTCATCTTGTATGTGGATGATATACTGATAATTGGAAACAACATTCCTATGCTTAAGGAAGTTAAGCACCAGTTGGAATCTTGTTTTGCAATGAAAGATCTTGGAGAAGCCGCATATATTCTGGGAATAAAGATCTATAGAGATAGATCTAAGCAGATTCTAGGGCTAAGTCAAAGTACTTACATAGACAAAGTAGTGGCACGCTTCTCACCGGAAAACTCCAAGAAAGGAGATGTTCCAATGACTAAAGAAACCGTGTTGAGCAAATCGTAATCTCCGGCAACGGACATTGAATCTAAGCATATGCAAGCAATTCCATATGCTTCAGCGGTTGGTTCTATCATGTATGCTATGTTGTGTACTAGACCAAACGTCTCGTATGCCTTGAGCATGACCAGTCGTTTTCAACAGAGTCCTGGCATGGCCCATTGGACTGCTGCAATGAATATTCTAAGGTACTTGAATAGGACCAAAGATATGTTCTTGGTGTTTGGGGGAGTGGAAGAGGAGCTCAGTGTAAGGTGTTACACTGATGCTAGCTTCCAGACTGACCAAGATGATTCTCGCTCACAGTCAGGTTTCGTTTTCACTCTCAATGGAGGAGCCATTTATAAGAGCTCCAAGCATAGTGTAGTGGCGGATTCTACCACCGAATCCAAATATATAGCTGCATCGGATGCTGTTAAAGAGGCTGCTTGGATGAAGAAGTTCATTACCAATCTCGATGTGGTTCCGAGTATTCGCAAACCAATCGAGGTGTTCTTTGATAACACATGTGCCATTGCTCAGGCCAAAGAGCCCAGATCTCATCACAGAGCCAAGCACATTCTAAGGAAGTTCCACCTCATATGGGAGATACTGGAACGAGGTGACATCATAATAAGCAAAGTAGACACAGATCAAAACCTAGCAGACCCGTTCACTAAGCCGATGACTCAGGACAAGCATGACCAACACAGGGATGCTATCGGTCTTAGATTAGCTAGTAATTTGTTTTGATTTAGTATTTGGATGTATGAACATTTAAACAATTATACTTTTGAGTTCACTTTTGATTTAATGGTTAAATGCAAACATTGAATATTATAATTGTGTTCATTTTAATACGTTTAATCCATGAATATTGTATTCTAAATTATCCGTAGTCGGTCAGACTCGTGGGAGCGATTCTGAATTAAGACTATTCTGACTTTGGACTCAAAGGGTTGACTTCCAAACTAACATACCTCATTATGAATGACGTTGGATGTAACTCGCATCAATTCATCTTCATGGATCTTAGTCATAAGATGCATTTGATATTGGTATGCTTATTTAGTATCCTTAGACCTGAGATACATATTAGAACTTTCGTTTACTAAAGGTATTCTTTGATCAGTGTCAACCGCTGTCGCGTAACTGCCAGTTAAAAGGCATTGGTTGGGAGTATTCCGAAGTTCAGTGAGAGTTGTATGTAATCAAGATGGGATTCCGTACTCTTACATGATATGTAACAGTTAGACATCTTGGCGACTTCGTTAATTCAAACTGGTAAAGTGTGAGGCCTCACCCAAACTTACTGTGTGTTTGATTGGACCACTTTGACTCAAGAACGAAAACGATAATGATTGAACGCCATATAATATTGATATGATCCATGTCTCATTGTTCAATTGGTGTGTCACACCCCGACCAAAGGAGGCGAAACATGCCGGGGTGCAACGGATTGCTCATAAGCGCATGACACTAATTTAAAGCGACAACATTTAACAAACTCATTTCATTTCACAACATCGAAAATGTCACATAACAAATATTCAAGAGATAGTCAACAACAAGATATAACAAAATATAGCAATTCAAATATTGTTCATTTTTGTTAAATAACTTAAAGGTATTTGTGACGTTTTCTTCACCGAACTCCAAAATCAACCTAGATGCAAACCTATAACATTTCATAAAATAAAGTTTATCAACACAAAGGTTGGTGAGCAATTCATTAGTTTGAACAATAGATATATAGTATGAAAAGCCACAAAACTAGTATACAAAACCATAAATAATAGCTATAAACTTGGATAAAATAGTTATCGCTAACAAGTTAGCGACACCCAACTATAAGGGGTTGCCAAATAGTTTAGGATTTTATAGTTATCGTTAATTGCATTACGTTAACGACACTTGCCATGAGGGGTTGCCAAATGGTCTAGGATTTATAGTTCCACCATCCGAAAGCGATAAACACATAGGCAAATAAGCATAAAACACCAAATCGAGCAATTATTCAAGTAAAGTATTCAAAAACGTTTGTGGTTTAAGACCCAAGTATAAAACATTTAGTTTAGATAAGATGAAATATCACCCCCAAAATAAAAGATAGAAAACGGAGTATGAAGTTACTCACGTTCAAGTATAAAACTTGATCGGTAAAAGAAGAATAACCGGATAGATGAAGTTTAACGAGCAAGGCCTAAATGACAATAAAATCTTGGATTTAGAATGGTTGTCTTGAAGATCTTTAAATAAAATAATTGTTGCCAAAAGTAAACAATTAAGGTTCAAGGTTTAAAATGTAACTATTTAAGAATTTATAATAATAATCCTTTAAAAATATAAGTTTGCTCGAAACAAGGATAAAGTATCTAACCTTAATATTTACTTAACCAATGTTAAGTAATAAGGTGGGAAAAATGCTAAAATGCAAGTTCCTTTGGGACAAAGATACTAAAACGGGTCTTTAACGAGTGTTCGGGTTGTCGGTTCTGGTCTTGACAAATGGTCAAACCCAAAGTCAACTTTCCAACATATTAATTGTTATGAGATAACTCATTAAAATATACTAACACTTAACCATGTATGTAGATCTATTGTTTAGAACTAACAACGCACGTTAAGCGAGTGATCGGTTTTGTCGGTCCAAACTATGTGATAAGATCAAGTTGGATCCAACAATTCCAAGTACTTAAGAAAATAATTAAAATCAGTTTGTAAACTATTTTTAAATAAATATACAAGCCTTGATAGCTAAAAACACACTTGTGTGTCTTAAGCGAGTAAAAGTCGGTATAGTTCGGTTTGGTTTGGTCTCCATCTCACAAATAGTTCATAGATGGTTTCTACATGCCCAAATATCATATAACTTGTATATTGGTTTATAAATGAAGAAAACTAAATTTTACAACTAAAAAGTTAACTACAAGTCTTTTAAGCAAAAGTTTCGGTTTAGTTAGGTTTCCATCTCCCGACGAGTTCATAGATGGATTCCATATTCTTAATATCAAAGAACTTGTAAAAATGATTTTTGAAACTCAAATGTAGCAATAAACATATTTAAACAACTATTTTAACAAAACTAGTAAACAAAAGTTCGGTTTCCGGTTTGGACTAGTTTCGATTAAACCGAGGTTAGTCTTATACAAACCCACACCATGGAACTTGTAAATAATATGAACAAACTAAAAAGGGTTAGAAGTTAGTCATAAGTGATATATATAATAAGTTATGTGTGTGTAAATATATATCAAGAACATGAAGTCCTCCATGAAGTCATGCCTTATGACATTCGAAACTTAACCAACCGGAGTCGGTGAAGTAACAAATAAAGGAAACAAGGGGTGTGTATTATATATATGTTGTACCATCATATTCAAGAGTTAGTAATGTTAGATGAACAAGTTAGAATTAAAATTAAAACTCAGTTTGACTTTTAGAAGTCAAACCTTCAAGAAACAATGAAAATAACCTTAAGATCTTTGAATTTGAGAGAGAATTTGGAGTTGTAGCAGAGATTAATGGATGGAAAGGGTGGTGTATATATAGGGTAAGTTGAAATGGTCAAGCATAAAGGGTCTTGCATGAAAATGGGGTGTTTTGGTCACATGTTTGCATAAAAATAACCAAAAAACGAGTTGCTGATCTGCAGTCTGGTCGCGGTACGCTCCCAAGTATATGATGTCTGGTCGCGGTAAGCTATGGGTGCAAATCTGATATTTTTCAGTTTTCAAAAATGGTAGTTTTGGTCCCTGCAGTTCGTTTTAAGTGATTTTTAAGCGTTTTAAAGACCGAAATGAATGTTTTCAAGACCCAACAAGTGTAAAACAGTATTGTAACATAAAATACATCATTTTTATTATATCCAAGGTTTCGGTTTACAAAACGGGTCGGTTACATCAATAAAGTTTACAAAACAATTATGAACCGAGACCCGAAATTGACGAAAATCACAGTATCTACTACTTTAGGAAATTTCATCCCGAAATAAAGATGAAGATGATGATGCAAACAAATGTGGATACTTATCTTTCATTGCGTCTTCTCGTTCCCAAGTAAACTCCGCCCCACGCCGTAATTTCCATCGAACTTTTACTAACCGAATTCGACTACGCTTAGTTTTCTTCTCGTTGCAATCCATAATCTTAACGGGTCGTTCAACCATAATCATAGACTCATCAATATGAACTTCGTCGAGAGGTATATGGAGATTACCCTCGGCTAGGCACTTTTTGAGATTCGAACATGAAATGTCGGATGAACACTGGCAAGTTCTTGCGGTAGTTCAAGTCGATACGCTACTTTCCCAACACGCTCAAGAATTTTTAAAGGACCAACGAAACAAGGAGCTAGTTTACCCTTCTTTCCGAAACGGACTACCCCCTTCCAAGGGGATACTTTTAGAAGGACAAGATCGTCAACATTAAATTCGATCGGTTTTCGCTGTTTGTCGGCGTAACTCTTCTGACGATCTCTAGCGGCTAGGAGATTCTTACGGATTTGATTAATGACATCGGTGGCTTCTTGGTCCATCTCGGGTCCCGTGATTTGAGCTTCACCGATTTCGTTCCAACAAATCGGGGAATGACATTTACGACCGTAAAGAGTTGAAAAGGAGCCACATCAATGCTAGAGTGGTAGCTATTGTTGTAGGAGAACTCGATGAACGGAAGATGAGAATCCCAATTCCCACCAAAATCAAGAACACATGCTTGTAACATATACTCGAGTGTTTGGATTTTACATTCGGATTGACCGTCTGTTTGAGGATGATAAGCGGGTACTAAGATCGAGACGTGTTCCCAAAGCTTCTTGAAGTGAACGACAAATATGAGAGGTAAAACGGGCATCGCGGTCGGAGATGATAGACAATGGCAAACCGTGTCGGCATACGATTTCCCAAACATAGATTTGAGCATGCTGCTCGACAGAATACTTCTCGCGGATCGGAATGAAATGAGCAGATTTGGTTAATCGATCGATGATCACCCAAATGCTATCGTTGCCTTTTTGGGTTTTGGGTAATTTGGTAATAAAGTCCATAGCAATATCTTCCAATTTCCAAACGGGAATCGGTGGTTGCTCGAGTAGACCAAAAGGTCTTTGATGTTCGGCTTTGACTTTAGAGCAAGTAAGACATTTAGATACAAACAATGCTACGTCCTTTTTCATACCCGGCCACCAAAAGGTAGCACGGATATCGAAATACATCTTATCTGCACCGGGATGAACGGAATAATGCGAATTATGAGCTTCGTCGAGAATACAAGTACGAAGGTCATCGCGATCGGAAACCCACAAATGATTGAGAAAATACAAAAGGCCATCGGGTTTGGTTTCGAGTTGAAGTTCGGCTCCACATGAAATTTCGTTGTACATATTACTTTCTTCGGCGGAGGTACGTTGAGCTTGAAAGATATGAATTTGAAGATCGGTTTGAACAATGACCTTAGAAGCAAAACGGATTTAACATTAACCTTTCGACTTAGGGCGTCGGCGACAACATTCGCTTTACCGGGGTGGTAGCGAATCTCGCAGTCGTAATCACTAAGTAATTCAGCCCATCGTCGTTGTCTCATGTTGAGAGCTTTTTGGTCAAAAATGTGTTGAAGGCTTTTATGATCGGTAAAAACCACACATTTTGTTCCATAAAGGTAATGTCTCCAGATTTTAAGAGAAAAAACGACGACACCAAGTTCAAGATCGTGAGTCCGATAGTTCTTCTCGTTGACCTTTACTTGTCTTGATGCGTATGCGATGACTTGACCTCATTGCATGAGGACACAACCAAGTCCTTGATGGGAGGCATCGCAAAATACAACAAAATCGTCGTTTCCATCGGGAAGGGTTAGAACGGGAGAATTGCAAAGCATGTCCTTGAGAGTACAAAAGGCTTCCTCTTGCTTCGAACCCCAATCGAAGGGTTGTCCCTTATGGGTGAGAGAGGTAAGAGGCAAAGAGATTTTGGAAAAAATCCGAATGAAACGCCGATAATATCCAGCCAAGCCGAGGAAGGATCGAATTTCCGTGGGAGTCGTTGGAGTTTTCCAATCCTTAACGGCCTCAATTTTAGCGGGATCAACATGAATACCTTTGTCGTTTATGATATGTCCCAAAAATTGAACTTCCTCGAGCCAAAATTCACATTTGGAGAATTTGGCATAGAGTTGTTCGTTTCTAAGGAGCTCGACAATGGAACGCAAATGATGTTCATGTTCGGCTTTGGATTTAGAAAAGATGAGAATGTCATTAATAAAGACAATAACTAATTTATCAAGGAATGGTTTACAAACGCGGTTCATGAGGTCCATAAATACCGCGGGTGCATTTGTTAACCCGAAGGGCATAACCAAAAATTCGAAATGTCCATATCGAGTACGGAAAGCGGTTTTGGGAATGTCTTCTTCGCGAACACGCAATTGATGATAACCCGATCGAAGATCAATTTTGGAGAAACAAGTTGCGCCTTGAAGTTGGTCGAGTAGGTCGTCGATACATGGCAATGGGTAACGAGTTTTAATAGTGAGCTTGTTAAGTTCACGATAATCAATGCACATACGAAACAAACCATCCTTCTTTTTCACGAAGAGAATGGGAGCGCCCCAAGGAGAAGAGCTTGGACGAATGAAGCCTTTATCGGAAAGTTCTTCAAGTTGGTTTGATAATTCTTGCATTCCCGACGGGGCTAGACGATAAGGAGCCTTGGCCACGGGCATCGCGCTGGGCACAAGATCGATTTGGAATTCAATAGACGAACGGGAGGAAGACCGATAACATCATCGGGAAAGACATCAAGGAAATCACGAACAATATGAATATCTTGAATCTTCCTTTCCTTTTTGTCTTTTGTCGCCGAGAGAGCTAGAAACGGAACGTACTTTTGGCGTAAGTACTTTTGCGATTGAGCACACGACATGAGATTTAGCCTTCGGGGCGTTGCGTTTCCAAAGACCTTAAGAATTTTACCGTTGACGAGCGGGATGCGAATGAATTTATCAAAACAAACGACTTCGGCACGGTGCAAAGATAACCAATCCATGCCTACTATGACATCGAAGCTACCCATTTGCATCGGGATGAGATCAATGGAGAATTTATGCTTAGAAAGAATAAGAGAACAATCGCGGACGATGGAATTGATGGTAATAGAATTTCCATTGGCGACTTCAACAGAGAACGGTCGGGAAAGCTTAGTTCGAGGCATCGCAAGTTTCGACTCAAATTTCAAAGAAATAAAACTTCTATCGGCACCGGTATCAAATAAAATAGAAGCCAAATGATAGTTCACCAAAAACATACTGTTCACAACATCGTTTGCCACGTGAGCTTGATTTGCATTCATCATAAAAGCTCTTCCTTGATTACCATGGTTGACTTGAGGTGCTTGTTGTGGAGGTGGAGGTGGTGCTTGGATTGCTTGGGTTGGATGAGTGGTGCATTGAGTTGGGGAATTTGGGGTTGGTAGGTTAGAACTTGGTAAGCTTGGGTTTGGTAGTAAGGTACGGTCACGGTTTGGTTAGCAAAGGTGAGGCGAGGGCAATTGTTGTGGAAATGGTTTGGATCTCCACAATTGTAGCAAGCTCGGGGTGGTTGGGGTTGGTTTGGTGGGTGGGTGCATATCGGTTTTGGGAATTTTGGGGAAAAGTTTTTGGTTGGTTTGGTTGGTTAGGTTGGTTGGGTTGGGTTCGTAGTGGGGATCGGCATGTGCTGTTGAGATGGCCAAGTCGGTTACAAATGGTATATTGGCGATAAGGCGAGTTTGTTGGGTGGTGAAGTTGGCAAGTGTTACATAGCGGGGGGTTCCCAACATAAGGTTTTCGGTTTTGAGGGAGGGTTTGGGATTGTTGTGGTTGAGGTTGGGTGACGGCATAATTTCGGTAGTTGGTTTTGGGTTTCTTTTTGTTGTTGTTGTTGTGTCGGGAAGAGTTTGAGTAGTTAATGGCTTGTGGTGTGGGTTCAACCTTGGTTTGGGGAGCGGGCTCGGGCTTGTCTTTCTCACTTGCTTTCTTGAGGGTTAGGGTACCCGCCTTCACGTGATTTTCCGATAGCCAACCGGCTAATGTGATGGCTTCCTCAAGGTTCGCGGGTTTGCTACTCATGACTGAGTCCCGGATTTTCATCAGTAAACCCCCAATATATTTATCAATTTCACGTTCGGTTGGGGTAACCCAATGGGGAACAAGGATGCTCAACTCATGGAAACGGAGTGAGTAAGCGGCGTTATCACCACTTTCTTGCTTTAGGTTCCAAAATTCTTCCTCAAGCTTTTGGAGCTCGTGTTTGGGACAAAATTTCTTCTTCATAAGCGCCTTGAGTTCGGCCCATGGAAGAGCCATGGCCACATCCGTACCTTGGAGATGCATAACACTACCCCACCATGTTAGGGCGGTTCCCCTAAACATGCTTCAAGCGAAGTTTGTCTTTTTCGCTTCGGGTAATTCGCTGTGTAAAAACACATTCTACAAAGGTTCAAACCATTGCAACAAGGTAGTCGCACAGTTGGTTCCAATGAATTCGGCCAGGTTGGCACTAGTAAATTGTTTAAGCAAGTAGGATGTGGGTTTGGGTTCAATAGGTGCAACAACGGGTGCGGGTTGGTTTTCTTGTATTTGGGTCATAAGTTCGGGAATCACAGCGGCCATTTGCTTGGTGACAAGAGCGGCCATACGTCGGGTGGAGTCCCATCGCGGTTGGCCTCTTAGCGGAGGCATGCTAAAATTTATAAAGAAAATGGGATAAGTTTTGGGTAAAGGAAATGAATACCAAGGTGTATAAAATAAAAAAGATTTCGATTTTTGATTTTTGTGAATCCTAGAGTTAGTATGGAGAATATGTTAGTGTTAGATAAAATAAATATAAAACTTTGTTTATAAATAACAAAATCGTAAACAAAACGCAAATGATTTTGAGATAGTTAAAGCTTGAAAATTTGAGATTTTGAGATTTATAAAGTCGGAAAAATCGTGCATTAAATCACCATGACTTGATATTCCAACACTAAATAAAAGGTTTTATAAAACACCATGTTGCAGTCTAAACATGTGCACGAGATCACCGCGACGTTTTCATGTTTTAGACTCAAATAACAATAATAACACAATAAATCGAGATACAACGTCATGTCAAAACACTAGCACACGAACCACCGTAGTACTATTGTTTTAACACCGAAAATTAGGATGGCGACCGGAATGCTCGCATTCGACTACTTAAAGAATTGACATTTATAACACGGTTTATGGCCTAGATAATGAGCATTATAACTCAACCATCCCAGGTAAGTAAATCACCTTCGATCCTTGGAATCTTTTTGTCAAATGGTCATTTTATAATGTCTCATTTTCTATGATGGCTACAAAACCGATATAAATGCAACCTTTCAGGGATTTGAAACAACGGGATCCAAGTTAATCTTGTAATCCATAAAACACAATAAAAATCTACTTTTTGCGTTTTAAGGTAATGATACCTTGGAAATACTATGAAAGTGTGTGTTTGTAAACATTTAGGATATTGGTGAATTTTAAACAAGTTTATAAATAAACATGCGATATGAACAATTAAATAGAGTAAACACGTATGAACACACGTATAGGACCCTAAGCATAACAATTCTAGGTCGTTACGTCTAACCACCTATCTTAATTGTCATGGCTCTGATACCAATCTGTCACACCCCGACCAAAGGCGGTGGAACATGCTGGGGTGCAACGATTGCTCATAAGCGCATGACACTAATTTAAAGCGACAACATTTAACAAACTCATTTCATTTCACAACATCGAAAACGTCACATAACAAATATTCAAGAGATAGTCAACAACAAGATATAACAAAATATAGCAATTCAAATATTGTTCATTTTTGCTAAATAACTTAAAGGTCTTTGTGACGTTTTCTTCACCGAACTCCAAAATCAACATAGATGCAAACCTGTAACATTTCATAAAATAAAGTTTATCAACACAATGGTTGGTGAGCAATTCATAAGTTTGAACAATAGATATATATTATGAAAAGCCACAAAACTAGTATACAAAACCATAAATAATAGCTACAAAAATTGGATAAAATAGTTATCACTAACAAGTTAGCGACACCCAACTATAAGGGGTTGCCAAATAGTTTAGGATTTTATAGTTATCGTTAATTGCATTACGTTAACGACACTTGCCATGAGGGGTTGCCAAATGGTCTAAGATTTATAGTTCCACCATCCGAAAGCGATAAACACATAGGAAAATAAGCATAAAACACCAAATCGAGCAATTATTCAAGTAAAGTATTCAACAACGTTTGTGGTTTAAGACCCAAGTATAAAACAGTTAGTTTAGATAAGATGAAATATCACCCCCAAAATAAAAGATAGAAAACGGGGTATGAAGTTACTCACGTTCAAGTATAAAACTTGATTGCAAAAAGTAAACAATTAAGGTTCAAGGTTTAAAATGTAACTATTTAATAATTTATAATAATAATCCTTTAAAAATGTAAGTTTGCTCGAAACCGGGTTAAAGTATCTAACCTTAATATTTACTTAACCAATGTTAAGTAATAAGGTGGGAAAATGCTAAAATGCAAGTTCCTTTAGGACAAAGATACTAAAATGGGTCTTTATCGAGTGTTCGGGTTGTCGGTTCGGGTCTTGACAAATGTCAAACCCAAAGTCAACTTTTCAACATATTAATTGTTATGAGATAACTCATTAAAATATACTAACACTTAACCAAGTATGTAGATCTATTATTTAGAACTAACAACGCACGTTAAGCGAGTGTTCGGTTTTGTCGGTCCAAACTATGTGATGAGATCAAGTTGGATCCAACAATTCCAAGTACTTAAGAAAATAATTAAAATCAGTTTGTAAACTATTTTTAAAGAAATATACAAGTCTTGATAGCTAAAAACACACTTGTGTGTCTTAAGCGAGTAAAAGTCGGTATAGTTCGGTTTGGTTCGGTCTCCATCTCACAAATAGTTCATAGATGGTTTCTACATGCCCAAATATCATAGAACTGTATATTGGTTTATAAATGAAGAAAACTTAAATTTTACAACTAAAAAGTTAACTATAAGTCTTTTAAGCAAAAGTTTCGGTTTAGTTCGGTTTCCATCTCCCGACGAGTTCATAGATGGATTCCATATGCTTAATATCAAAGAACTTGTAAAAATGATTTTTGAAACTCAAATCTAGCAATAAACATGTTTAAACAACTATTTTAATAAAACTAGTAAACAAAAGTTCGGTTTCCGGTTTGGACTAGTTTCGGTTAAACCGAGGTTAGTCTTATACAAACCCACACCATGGAACTTGTAAATAAGATGAACAAACTAAAAAGGGTTAGAAGTTAGTCATAAATGATATATATAATAAGTTATGTGTGTGTAAATATATATCAAGAACACGAAGTCCTCCATGAAGCCTTGCCTTATGACATTCGAAAATTAACTAACCGGAGTCGGTGAAGTAACAAATAAAGGAAAAAAGGGGTGTGTATTATATATATATGTTGTACCACCATATTCAAGAGTTAGTAATGTTATATGAACAAGTTAGAATTAAAAATAAAACTCAGTTTGACTTTTAGAAGTCAAACCTTCAAGAACACAATGAAAATAACCTTAAGATCTTTGAATTAGAGAGATAATTTGGAGTTGTAGCAGAGATTAATGGATGGAAATGGTGGTGTATATATAGGGTAAGTTGAAATGGTTAAGCATAAAGGGTCTTGCATAAAAATGGGGTGTTTTGGTCACATGTTTGCATAAAAATAACCAAAAAACGAGTCGCTGATCTGCAGTCCGGTCACGGTACGCTCCCAAGTATATGATATCTGGTCGCGGTACGCTATGGGTGCAAATCTGATATTTTTGAGTTTTCAAAAATGGCAGTTTTGGTCCCTGCAGTTCGTTTTAAGTGATTTTTAAGCGTTTAAAGACCGAAATGAATGTTTTCAAGACCCAACAAGTGTAAAACAGTATTGTAACATAAAATCCATCATTTTTATTATATCCAAGGTTTCGGTTTACAAAACGGGTCGGTTTACATCAATAAAGTTTACAAAACGAATACGAATCGAGACCCGAAATTGACGAATGTCACATGGTGTCTTATATGGAAAGGATGGATGACAACGATTACTATTTTCATTATCTTGCAATAGTGTATTCCAAGATCCTTTGGTTAATGAATTTAAAATGTCATAACCTGATGGGGTCAGCCATGTGTAGCCTGAGCACCGCTGGTTGTCATCGTTGAGAAACTTAACCGAATCCGTCCAAGTGGGAGACTGTTGGAAATATGGACCGGTCCGCTTAAGTCAACGCGGCCGACCGGTTTTTGACCCGTAAAGAGTTACACATTAGGTAACGAGCAAAATCCGCTTAAATTAGTTAACCGGCATTGACGACTAATTAAAGGGATTATTATTTATATTGGATATAAATAATAATGTTGATATTGCTTATTTACTAGTTAAATAAACTTGAGACGGGATTTTAAACGTGTGTCGGGCTTGATCGAATATGGGGTTCGGTGGTGTATTATATAAGATGAATTGTTATGATTAATTAATCATAATTAATTCACTTTTTGTGAAAAACCTCAGCCGCAAAAGAACTTGGAAAGCACTCCAAGTACACGGCGCTCTAAACTCCGGTAGCAAGTTCAAGCCACCGGAACACCGCCACTACAAGTCATTGGACACCACCGAACGCCGTCGCGAAGTCCGCGCCGTCTTTTGCTGCTGCTGCTGACCAGCCGTCGCTGTCTCTGAGCACCGTTGCCACCACTGGTCCCGTCTCGTCTCGTTTCGTCACCTAGCGTCGCTCGTTAACTCTCGGTGTCTCAACCGGTTAATCATTAACCGAGGTATTATTTATCTCATCGGTTGTTAACAATATATTGTATATATTTTTACTGTGCTCGTATCGTTTGTAACCGGATCCTGTACGGTTCCGTTAAATGGTGATTACTCGTATTTATATTACGCTGCATATTCATATATTAATGTGATTAAATTATTATGAAACTAATTTTATTAAACCGTGTTTAATCGTTAAACCGTTGACTGATAACCACTGGAACCCAACAAACACAACATTTACCAAATAAGTTACAAACAACTGACCTTTCACATACACTATTACATTAACAAACTACTAATGCAATACATAGTAAACCAAACTACCGATGAGTAATGATAAACAACTAATGTATAGATCATCAGATGTTCTCCTTTGTGTTTAGTCTTCATATGTTCTTTAGTATCAACAATTTGTTGTACCGATAGTTTTTGTATCACTCGTTTGGAGCAGTCTTTTTTTATTGTTTATTGTTTATACTGAAGAATAACTGATCTTTGGTAACTAGTTGTTTGGTCTTTGACAGATTAGCTCTTTTCAGGTTCAACAAAATGGTATTTAAATCCTTTTTGTACATGTCAATATTTTAATCAAATATTTTTCATCACATAACAGACGTTGATAAAATAACATAAGCAATACCAACTGGCAGTCACAAGTCCATGCCCTTGAGCTCGAGTATGATAGTGTTTTACGTATGTGTTTACTAACCGGTTGGGTTGTGTCTTTTCTCTTATTTAGTAGTTATTTAATATTTTAACATTTTCTAAAAATATTATTAAATATTTTTAATTATTAAAGTAAATAATAATATTTTTAATTATTAAAGTAAATCGGTTATTTAATTTTTATTTTATTTTAGAACCTATTAAAACATAAAACTATAATTCGTATTTAAATATAAAAATGACGTGTTATTGAAACCTCACCCTCCAAATGTGAAAATTAGTGGACACTAATGTGACTGTTGACATTCAAATGGATAGTTAGAAATCGTGTCGAACGCTAGATGTTCGTTTACTTGTTTGCGTTAGCAGGTAATGGTTTTGCTTAGGGCATGCCATTTTCATGATACCCTTATGGATGTTATTGACATCAAGAAATATTCGAGGCTTATTGTCTGCTAACCTGCCTTAATATTATAATAATTGGATATTTTTATGAAATTATTAATAAAAAGTTATACTATGAGCATTTCTTGTGTAGACAGGAGAAACGGTATTAAAATATGTATTTATAGCGTTGTTGGTAATCACACACCCAATTTGGCATGTAGTAGTTGGCTAACTATTTAATAAAGATCACTTAACGCTCTCCTCCATGAAAGAAAATAAAGTAGACATCTATAGAACTTGTTTGGTGTTTAATAATTGTACCTCCTTTATGTTAAAACTAATACTACATGAATGACATATTATCGTTAATATGTACCTTATCTGATGAATTTGGGTTGCATGTGATGAAGATGGAGATGAGAGTGTGTAAAAGAGAGAAAAACACACATTTAAAGTATAAAGTATATTTCATAAATAATGAGACTCTTTGCATGTTTTACAATCTATATATATACATGTATATGGGTTGCATTGTTATATATTCATAGAAATTGCATCTATGATGACGTTAAGTAGTGGTCCCTTTATGAGACCGATTTATGTCACTATCCATGATATTTTTCTGTGGTCTTTTGCGGCCCACCTGCGATAAGGACTCGTAACATCTTCTTGGGAGTATTAAGTGATAGAATATTTATTAATGTATCAATATGTAAATTTTATTTATTTTCTAGTCTTTAGCTTATTGTATTTATAGGGGGCTTGTATCGATCTGTATTTACACAGAAAATCAATTCAATCATGGTATCACAGCTCATTGGTTGAAGTTCTCCCACCCGTTCATTTCCAATTCTCTGATCCTTTTCTCCTTCCCCTCACACTGTTCACCTCCTCCCCCTGTTCATCTTCTCTCTGCCGCCATGTCTGCTTCATCGTCCACCGCTGAGTTCCCACCGGTGCCCAATTTTTCTGCATCAATTGCTATAAATTATCATCTCAAAATTACTTATATTGGAGAACCTAGATTCTGCCATTGTTATCCTGTTATCAGGTCAAGGACCAAGTTGATGGAACCCTACAACCGTCGGTCCAGTCCACTGTTGTTGACGGAAAATCGTCTCCAAATCCAGCCTATGATGTGTGGCTGATCAGAAGGCCATCATCCTTATTAACACTTCCCTCACTGAAGAGGCCCTTTTCGTGATCATTGGACTCGACACCGCTCGTGATGTTTGGCTGGCATTAGAGCGTGCATTCTGCAACGCTTCAAATCAGCGGGTCAAAGTCTCAAGAGACTCACTTAGAGTTATGCAGAAAGGTTCTCAATCTGTCATGGAATATGGTCATGCTTTCAAAGCCGTATGTGATCAATTGATGGCTATAAGTCATCCTGTTGTGGTTCATGATCATGTTCATTGGTTCTTGATGGGGCTTGGTACTGAATTTGAAGGGTTTTCTACAACCGTTCGTGCCATGGACCCGCCCCCTGTCTTTTTAGATCTCCTTATCCGCACCGATGATCATGAGCGGTTTATTAAGTCTCTTCGTGGCTCTGCTATTTTCTCTCCTGTTGCTTTTTCGGTTCAAGCACAAACTGGTCGTTCAAACAGGTTTCGTGACTCACGTGGACGTGGAAGCCGGTCATACTATCGGGGTGGCTATCACTCCTTTGGAGGTCGCGCCGGTCGGGGTCGTCGACCACCCACATGCCAACTATGTCGGGGCTCTGGGCATTATCCATCTTAGTGCCCAACCCTTGCAAAATTTTCTACCTCCACAGGCTCCTCGGCTGAGCATCTCGCTCACGCCTTCCATGCCCAGTGTAATATTCCGGATTGGACATGTGATACCGATGCCACATCTCACATGTTGCCAACCACTCAAGGGGTAATTAACCCCAGCCCTACTCCAGGTAATACCCGTGTCTTCTTTGGTAATGGGGAGTCTCTACCCATTTCTCATATTGGCTCGGTTTCTCTCGGTAGCAAACTCAATTTACAGGATATACTTATTATTCCTAACCTTACAAAAAATCTCTTGTCAATCGGCAAGTTGACACAAGACAACTCTGTTGATGTCATATTCTCACATCCTAATTTTTTCATTCAGGACAGGGTCACCAAGGAGGTGCTAGCATAGTGACGCCGTGAGGATGGTCTCTATGTGCTCAAGAATAAAGAGGCATGTTTTGTTTCTACTGTCCATCTGCCTCATTTGAGTTATGGCATGCTAGATTAAGACATGCTAATTTTAACACTTTAGTTTCTGTTAAGAATAAAGGATATTTGGGTTTTACATCATTGTTACCATAACATGTTATCTGTGAACCGTGTGAACTTTCAAAGTCAAAACGATTATCCTTTACTAATAATACCAAGCGTGCTTCATCTATTCTTGAATTGGTGCATTGTGACTTGTGGGGGAAATCCCATGTTGTGTCTGTGGAGACTTTTCATTATTATGTTGGTTTTGTTGATGACTTTTCTCGTTTTACATGGTTTTTCCCTTTAACATCAAAATCGCAGTTTGCTAATGTTTTACAAGTTTTTATTACATTTGCCCAAACCCAATTCTCTACAAAAATTAAAGTGTTTCAAAGTGATGGTGGGGTGAATTTATAAGTCACAAGGTTCGAAAATTATTTGAACAAAATGGTACGTTCCACCGTCTTTCTTGCCCTCACACCCCCCAACAAAATGGTAGGGTCGAACGAAAGCATCCAAGTGTTGTGGAAACCGGCTTGGCGATGCTTTTTAACTCAAATGTTCCCGCATCCTATTGGGTGGAGGCTTTTTTGTATGCTATTTTTATTCTAAATCGATTGCCTACTAGTGTTCCTGGGGGTAAGTCACCTTTTGAGATGCTTTTTCACTCTCTTCTTGACTACCCCTCGTTTTGTACTTATGGGTGTCGTGTGTACCCCTGTCTTCGTGATTATGCTCCTCATAAACTGGCTCCCCGAAGTTTTCCCTATGTGTTCATTGGCTACAACTCCAAGTACAAGGGCTATATGTGTCTTGAACCAACCTATTCGCGTGTGTATATCACACGACATGCTAGGTTTGTTGAGCTTTCATTTCCATTCAAATCAGCCTCTTCTGAGCGGCTGATTATCAACCTACCTCTGACCACATTGTTAGACACTGCCTCATCTGGGGTTGAACCACCTTTTCCTAAACCTTCACCTAGTGTAGACACTCATAACTCAATTTCCACACCTCTACCTTTTGCACCACCCTCACACCCTACGGTACCTACCTCCCATGAACTGATCTCACCTCCATCCACCCCCACTTCTTCATCATCTAGCTCCCCAACTCCCTTTTTAGATACCACTTCTACAACACAGCCGAGTCCCTCACCACCACCACCCTCTCCCCCCTCCAACTCACTCTATGGTCACTCGATCTAAAGTTGGGATTTTCAAACCTAAACATCGCGCAGATCTAGCTCATGCCGATCACATCCCTCTTTATAGATCACTGTTTGCTTCTACTGATCCTTTTCTTATCGGTTGGCTATGCGGGAACCGAAATGGTTGGCTGCCATGCAAACAGAGTTTGATGCTTTAATAAAAAGCAACACTTTGTTGGTACCCAGGTCATTGTCAACCAATATTGTTGGTTCACGTTGGATTTTTTGTACCAAATTTCGGGCAGATGGTACTATTGAGCGCCACAAGGCAAGGCATGTGGCTCAGGGCTTTGGTAAGATTTCCGGACTAGATTACTCGTTAACTTTTAGACCAGTTGTCAAGGCTACCACGATTCGCACTGTTCTCGCGCTTGCCGTCATTCATGGTGATCTGACAGAGTGTGTCTATATGGAGCAGTCTCCTGGATTTGTCAACCATAACTTTCCCGATCATGTTTTTCGTTTAAATAAAGCCATCTATGGCTTAAAGCAAGCCCCTCGTGCTTGGTTTTCTCGATCGAGTAACTTTTTAATTGGGTATGGGTTTCTTTGCAGTCGTGCGGATCCATCATTATTCTTTTTGCACTCTCCTGGGTGCACCATGTTTTTTCTCGTATATGTGGATGACTTAATTCTCACCGGTAATCAACCATTTGCTCTTCATTCTTTCATTGAATCCCTGAACTCGGAATTTGGAATTAAGGATTTGGGAGAACTAAATTACTTTTTGGGCCTTAAGGTTACCCACCATGATTCTGGGATTGTTGTTAATCAGTCTCGCTATGCGGTTGATATTCTAACCCGTGCTCAGATGTTGGATGCCAAACCGGCACCCACACCTCTTAGCACAAATGTTTCTTTTGTTGCTGCAGATACACCGTTTACTGATGTGACGCATTATCGTTCGATTTTTGGGGCATTGCAGTATCTAACGATTACTAATTCTGATCTTGCCTATGTTGTAAATTAAGCTAGTAAGTTTCTTCATGCTCCAACTGAAGATCATTACAAGGAAGTTATGCGTATCATGCGCTATCTCAAGGGTACTGTTGCATGGGGATTGCATTATACTCGGCATCCCTCTGTTGTTGGGTATTCGGATGTTGATTGGGCGCGCTGTTTAAAGACCCGTTGCTCTACTTATGGCTATTCCATTTTTCTTGGCGGAAACCTTATCTCTTGGTGCGCTAAGAAACAGCCTACTGCTGCACGATCCAGTTGCGAGTCCGAGTATCGGGCCATGGCCCATGCTTCTGCTGAAATCATCTAGCTTACTCATCTTTTACAAGAACTACGGGCTTTGCCACCGTCGAGGCCGACTCTTCTTTGTGACAACCAAAGCGCTTTGTTTATGACTCAGAATCCAGTCTCCCATAAACGCTCAAAGCACATTGATTTATATTATCATTTCCTTCGGGAGCTGGTTCAGGCGGGGGACTTAGTAACTAAGTATGTTCCATCCAAGCTTCAGGTGGCAGATATCTTTACTAAAAGTCTTGCAAAACCTTTGTTTTTGGAATTTCGACGTCAACTTCGGTTAAGGCCGCCACCGTTCCGCTTGCCGGGGGATATTAAGTGATAGAATATTTATTAATGTATTAATATGTAAATTTTATTTATTTTCTAGTCCTTAGCTTATTGTATTTATAGGGGGCTTGTATCGTTCTGTATTCACACAGAAAATCAATTCAATCAGGGATCACTTGAAGTCGTCCATATATATCAATGCAGTTTGATTCTAGGTTGGGTTCTTGCTTTGGGGTGATACCTCTACAATTTATTTATATTTATGGCATTTGTTGTTGGCATATGAAACATTCATGCATGCCATTGACTTTGTCTAGCAGATGGAGGATAAATTTTCCGAGCCACTACATGAAAGAGGCTCTTATATTCGTGAAAGCCACAATGCCACAATGCGTTATTATTCATTATAGTGACAACTTGTGCCATTCACACGTTGAAACGAATATAGACCACGACTGGATGTGTTGCCAGAAAAGAACGTCTAAGCTACCTTGTCACCCCTAAACTCTTCATAGAGAAAAAAGTTTATGTACAAAGCTTACTTTATGAAATTAGATATAACAACATTTGCATATTCATACTTACGTAATCCATCAATACATATTAAAAAACACATGAAAAATTCGATATGAACTCGACTCGTTATACATATTATTATATAATATAAAAGAAAAGTTTGGTTCCGCTAGCCAAGTGGCGGCACCAAACTTGTCCATACCATTTTGGTTTTTTTAGTATTGGTAGCATAACGAACGTAATGAGAACCGACCTAACGTCAGTTTTTGTTTACTTAACGGAAACAGACTGAATTCGTGTAAACTCACTACATCAACGTCCGGGACTGACCATGCTAGGGTTTTGATGCCATTTCTTTTTGTTTTAGTTCCGGGTACCATAATGAACATAACGAAAACCAACCGGATGCCAATTTTCTTTTTTATTTTCGTTCTGGTACCGTAACGAACGAGAAGGAAACCAACCAAATTCGCGTAAAGTCACTTCCTTTTGTGTAGTTCCAGTACTACCACCCAGATTTTACCGATTTGCCCAGCGCAACGCGCCGGGTGAAATCCTAGTTTGTTATATGTATGAGCTTGAACGCCAACTCAATAAAACAATACAACCTTGACTTAAACCAACTTGATTTAATCGAGCCCTAATTTACAAGTTAAAAACTACATATATATTGATCTCATTTTCAAGGATTCGCGTAAAGGAGAACCAATTTTATCATAATGGGGAAAAAAATATATTATAGTTTAAGATATCTTCTTTTCTTTTTTTTTTTCAAAAGGACAAAGATTTTTGACAATTTAGTATTAGACTTTTTGACTATGGAGATATGTACTTACGCTATTGACATCAATAAGAAATCGAAATGAAGATTTACCACTAAATCTAAATGATTAGCGGATTGGAAATCTTTTTCTAACTTTTTATCCTTTTGTAATCATATTTTTCTTGATTCTTTTTGGGAAAATTCAATAAGAGTTTGTTGACTTTATTTGATTATTTAGACATGAGCGTTGGATCATTGCTAATTGTTTGACCTTAATTATTCGACGATCAAACTACAAACATTCCCGTAATCATGACTTTGATCATGACCATTTGAACTCTTTTTGTGTCTTTGACCAATAATTTTGGCCAATTATTGATTTTTTAAAGAAAGTTTTAATAAAATAGTAATTTGTTTCAAGGGTGTATAACAGGGCTTTTATTTTGTTAAAAAGATTACTATTAATCAAGTAAAATCGAATTATGATTTATACAAGTAAAATCCTTGAATTGTCATGAAATTTTATGATATATACATATTATCTAATCTAATGCATGGTGGTGATTTCAGTGTCATCTAGCTGTTTTGTATAACTGTAATTTACTTAGACCAAACGAGAGTCATAATCCAATATCAAATAAGTTGAAAAGTGTGGAGTACACACTTGTTTGAGAATCTAATGATTTTAAATAGTTAGGACTTGTCGATAGTTTATCTTATCAATCGGCTCCCCACATTGATCCTCGACTTCAAATGTCCCTATAATCGATTTCTTCTATAACAAATTGCACACATACTCCAAACTAAAATCGTTTGGTTGTTTTTGCTAGCTATGGTTATGACCATACACCACTCTCAAACTCCAACACTGGTCTTCTTAATGCATATTTCATGGACACTCTACGCCCAAATCATCATACAAATGCTATGACTTGATCAAATGTCCCCTCAACCGTTCGTTGGATACAATTTACTGAACTTATCTCTCCATCAAAACACTCACCCAACTCAAGGTGAAACATATCAACCCGAAGATGGCAAATCATTCTACAATTAATCCCAATCCTTTATCTTTAGAGCCTACAACTCATAACTCATAACTAAGTCCACAAAGAATCCAAATGGCGAAGTGCTATGGATTGTAACTTTAATGTTATTCTTCAAAACAGGACACAGAAGCTAGTTCATCACACCTCTAACACTCCTATCGGTTGTAAATATTTTTTTAGTAAAAAAGAACCTCGATAGCTCAATATCTAAATACAAGACAAGGTTAGTCACTAAAGGATTCCACCATCAGTACAAGAAAAGACTATTTCGATACCTTTAGCCTGGTCACGAAACACGTTACCATTTGCACCATCTTGTCCATTTGCACCAACTAGATGTAAACAAAGCATCTCTTTATTGTAAATTGAACTTTTTGTTAAGGAAAGGTCCAATAAAATGGATTACTCTGGCAAAGCGGAATAAATCAAACAAAATAAAACTAATTTAATAGATTAAGATAAAAAAAATACATTCATAATATATTATAAATATATTGTACAGAAATTAAATGCAAAGCTTTAATTAAAATAAATGGTCAGTTTTGATATATTTAGATAATGAAATTAGATTGGTTATAAAACGGAAATGATTACATTATATAATAAATAAAAAAAGTATATATATAATACTGTTGATTTAGTTGCATTTAAAAGAGGTGCTAACCGTCGGCTTGACTGGCCCCCAGTCTGTGAGACTGTGAACGCATTGATTTAACAGACCTGGACACACCTGGCTCCTTAACAATTTATTATGGACTCTGGCGCAATATCATTGGCAGCTCAGTTGCCACTCGAAATTAAATTAAACCAAATTTTTTATCCGCGCCTTGCAGCAAAGCGTGTTAAATACATTACATGTTTGAAAGTTACCACGGGTTGCGGTTGGAATTCGGTGAGTATCGGTTCAATTTGTTATTGTAAAAGTTGTGGCTAAAGTTATAAGTCTGAAAGTTTTATTGTAAAAGCCTATAAGTTTTATAGCAAAAGTTAAAGTTCGCTTAGAAGCTAGTTTTCGCATGATGTTGTAGTTTTCTCTTAAAGTAGTTTTCACATCATAGTATAATTTTCACATAATTAAGAAAATGTGTAAATGTTAACGAATACTTAGGATTTACGATACGTGTTAAGTTACGATAGCTAAGTAATGTCTTTAGTTGTTATGGAATGAGTATGCATGACTTATCTATAAAAATAGGTGAGCCTTCTACGTACCAAAATGTGTACGCATAGGGAAGGCCGGAGAGCCTTGTACGTGCTGGCAATAGGGAAGGTCGAGGAGTGTGACATTCGTCAATTTTCAAACCCGAAACCCGACCCGTTTTACAACGCCATTTGGAGTCTATTGGAGTTGATCATCCAAGAACAAGTGAAAGATATAAAAGAGGGAACTCAAGTGAGAGCTTCAAGGGACAAGTTTGGCGTAAAATTTGTGATGTGTATGGACATCACAGTGACTCATGTAATGAAAGGTTTACCTTCAAAAAAATTCATGTCCATGATACAAAAAAGTTTGGACAAGATTTTGATTTTTACAAGAAAAAGTACAATGAATATTTGAGCAAGGGTAAGAAGATGATTGATGATCCAGTGAATAATGAAAAAAGGACTGATACAACTGAAAAGGGTAAGAAGAAAGATTTGAAGGACAAGATGAAGTTTCCAATGAAAAAGAAACCTATCAGAAATGGTTTTGATATGTCTCTACAATCTGTAAAATCTGTTGATTCTGGAAAATCAACTAGTTGTGAAGGTGAAAGCAAGATTAAGAAGGATGTTTTCAAAAGAAAGAAATCAAAAGAAATCAATGGTGATGAGAAATTTCTTCTGAAACATGGTTTTGAACCACATCGATTTTTGTGGAAACCTAAATGTGAAGAACAAGTGACAAATTTGAAAAGAGAATTTGTCATTGAAGAATGCAGAAGTATAGTTCCCTATGTTGGAAAGTCATGTGAATCTGGCTATGAGACTGATGAGTCTTGTGAGCTGGTGTATGAGGACCCAATAGTAGATGAAACCATTGATTAATTTATTGATGATTTGCAAGCTGAATCAGCTTGTGATTCATCACTTGACTGATATTTTTTCTTTTATATGTGCAGGAACAGTCCATACAAATGAATGATGTATGGTATATGGACCGTGGATGTTCCAGACATACGACCTGTGAAAAGAGGTCATTGGTCAACTATGAAGAAAAATTTGAAGGACCAGTTGCATTTGGGAGTGACGGGAATGGAGGGAAAATTATGGGGAAATGCATTCTTACCAATGACAAATTGTCATTTGATAATGTGTTTTATGTGGAAGGATTACAATATAATCTTTTGAGCATATCTCAAATGTGTGATAAATGATATAAGGTTGGATTTGATGATTCTCACTATTTGTTGGGTCAATATTTATGTGGGTTGTATTTGTTTTGGGCTTGCATTGTAAACTGAGATCCACATTGATCTCTATGGGCTTTTGGGTAGTTTTGAGCTTTATGTAGTCCATATATAAACATGTAACTAGGTCTTTATGTGTGCGGGTTTTTGGTTTTGGTTGGAAGCAGATGAGTGAGAGAGAAGAATTGTAACCTATTGTGCTTAAGCACCCGACATGAATAGACGTGTGTTTTGAAGCATTAGCATCTTGTTCTTATTGTTCACTTGTTTTGTATTGAATCCACTCGTTGTTAGATTCCGCATAACAACGATATCACGTGATATCATATTGAAAGATCCGTCTAGGGACTTACAATTGGTATCAGAGCCTATTGACCTATTCTAGGCTCGGTTGTGATAGCACAGGTTCAAAGAGTGTGTTTTGGTGATTATTTTGGTGGTCGTGGTGTTTGTTTTTCCGGTGAATTACTCATCGGAGGTGGAATGATATTATTTAGGTTGAAGATTGAATTATTTTTGTTAAAATTTAAATCCCATTGATTTCGGGATTTAGTTTGTTACCGAACTTAATAGGTTAAAGCCACTTTGGGAGTTCTCTGCCTTGTTTGGTCGTTCTCGGGCACACTTGATTGTTTTCGGGACCATTTAAGGGTTTTCGGCCAACATCCTGAGATCTCGGTCAAATTCTTGAGTTCTCGGTCAAGTTCTCAGGTTCTCGGTCAATTTCTTGTGATCTCGGTCAAGCTTTCGGGTTCTCAGTCAATTATCTAGGTTCTCGGTCAAAGTTTGTTGTTCTTGGCTGTGACTGTGTAATTGGGCTTGTTCTGTTAGGCCTTAGAGTAACTGGACTTATAATTGGACTGTTAATTTAGACTAGTACCTTTGGCTTTTACTTAAAATGGACAAATTAACTAATACTTCATCAAATGTTGCTCTGCTTCAAGATTTGGACTCTATCATGGGAACTGCTACTCGTGTACCCCGCTTATTGCTCATGAGGGGTTTGCCAAGTGGAAATATAGGTTTGAAAAATATGTGAAAATGAAAGAGACGAAGATTTAGAGGAGCATTGTTCTCGGTCCTCAAGTTATCACTTATCAACGAGAAAACTCTGATGAGGTTGTGGTGAAGCCTGTTGAAATGTACGTCGACACAAATTTTGAGAAAATTGAAGAAGATAAAAAAAAGTCTTTTGCTACTCTAACGATGGCACTTTCACCAGAAATAGCCTTAGGATTTAGAGAGTTACAGTCTGCTAAGGCTTTATGGGAAGCCCTCATTGAAGTGTATGAAGGAAATGAGGACATGAGAAGAAGCCGGCAACTCGACAAGATTTATTACGACAAAAGTTTAACATGTTTAATATTGTTCTGGGAGAGTCTTTGGAAACACAGCTGCAGAGATTTATATTACTAGTCACATAAATGTGATCCGCTAATAGAAACCTGACCTCAATTGAGACCAATAATAAGTTAGCCAACTCCTTGCCATAAAGCTGGGAAATGAACGTTGCAGTGATTAAGAAGACTAAGGACCTAGCCAGGCTAACCTTGTCAGAAGTAATGGCCATCACTAAATCATATGACATGGATGACAAGCAACGTGCCATAAATCATGCCAATTCTTACAATGCGGCTGGCCACAGTGTTGCCTATAATAATGCTTTCATTTCACAAGACAACTTTTCTATGTTTAAATCTTCTTAGGGTCAGTATGCTTAGCCACAATAGTCTCATAATAGTTTCTCCATGTTTAAGTTTGCTCAAGGTCAATTCACACAGCCACTACCAACCTACTCCATGTTCTTTCCAAAACCTGTTCAACAACCCGCTTCTACCACTAAGCCTCAGCCAACTGCTGCATCCTCCAGTCAGTCTCCCACTCACATTCCCACTATCTCAAATGAGACTCAAGAAAACATAGCCCTGATGGCAGGGTTCATGAATTGCTACAACACTTTTCTTGTTGGAGATCTGGTTCAACCAGTTGTAGATGCTGATTTGGATCAAATCCATCCAGATGATGTGAAGGAAGTGGATATCTCATGGAAAATAGACATGGCAGTGTTTCGAGCAAAGAAATTTACCAAGAGAATAGGCAGAACAACTGGAATGTGCCATATAACCAGAAGGTATGATTTAACAAAGACACTATGAGGTCCTACAATTGTCACGAGCCGGGTCACTTTGCTCGTGAATGCACTAATCCAACCAAGGAAGGAAAAAAAGTAAGGGCACTGGTTCCAGTGAGCAATGCAAGAGGAGAAAATACAGCTAGTTCAAGTGAAAGTGAGCGGGGACTAGTAGCTCAACAGTTTTCTTGGAATGACCAGATGGCAGCTCTCAACATCAACAATTAGACTACCAACTTTGCCCGGATTGATGTTGCTAAAGAAGAAAACGAAGCTTAGGAACAAGTTAAGGATCTTCAATTTGCATTCATGGCTTTCATTTTTTCCAGCCTATCCGAGGTAAGTTCTGAATTATGTTCTCAGTCTTTTGTTAATAAGGTAGATTTATATAAACCTCACAATAGTAACTTGATTAGAGAAATTGAGGGAATAAAACATGAAAACTTCACTCTTAATTCAAAAAAGCTTTAAAAAACTAGAGGCACAAAAAAAGGATTTCTCTAAACTTCAATCCGACTTTAGCATAAAATGTTGTCACCACTAAGATGCTAAACATAAAATTGCTGAATTAACCGCTGAATTAGAAGCCTCTAAGTTGGAGATTTCTAAGTTAACAAATAAATTTGAAAATGCAAAATTTAATTTTAAGAAATTCGATGTCTCTAGTGCCGTTGTTGAGTCCATGATCGGAAAACAATTAAAATGGAAAGAAAACAAGGGTGAGGGTATTGGGTACAGTGTAGTTCTCCCCCCCCATATAATGACAACTACACTGGTCTTCCTCTTACCATAGAAGAGGAAGAAATGGAAAAGTTTACGCAGTATGGTAAACTAATTGAAAATGGAAAATGTGCTCTTGGTTCCGTAACTGAATCAACCTCAAGGGTGAATGATACTAATGTGTTTACTTCACGTGCAGATGAAGTAATTGTTGAGGATTGGTCTGATGAGGATGATGATTTACCTGCTTTATACAATAAAGACATCAACTCTAATTTTCATTTAAATTTTCTTGTTTTGTATTATATTGCTTTAAATGCATGTGTAGGCTCTGTTTTTAAGATCAAAGACAATTGTGTGGTTGATTCTTCAAATACTTTTAAATATGATGGTGTGTTTTCAAATAAATTTGATAAAAATAAAAGTTCTCGTAATCATTCATCACCTAAGTTTGTTAAAGAAGGAAGGTCATGTGTTCACAATTGTGATAAATCAAGTGATAAGTCAAGTGTCAGGTCCAAAGCGAGACAAACTAGCTCACACAACAGATCAAGACCAGGAGTAGACCACAATGAATTTTATGTTAAACATCAAACATGTTTTAACTGTGGCATTCCTGGTCATATTGCTAGAAATTGTCCACACCGTCCTTATGTCCCAGATTATGGATATCATCAGAGGAATATGCCTCGAAATACCTTCTATAAGTACGCTTCTAATAAATCAAGGTATTATAAGGCAAATCCCTCTGATGGTGATTGGAAAAGAAACAAGGCTGACAGGTTAAGCTCTCATCAGACCAAGCCGAGAACCAAGTCGGCCTCTGGACCGAAACAAATTTGGAAGTCAAATTCAAATACGTTTTCCGCTCGCAAACTGGAGACTAAGTCAACCGTTCATAAAAATAACAAAGTTTTAATAACAAGATATGCATGGTTGCCTAAATCTCCGGTGACCAAGCAATATTGTTGAATCTTAGACAATTAGGAAGATATGTCATGGAAAGGGGATTGCTCTTGAGGCTGAACCTGTTGATGTAAATTTCTTACAACGTCGAGTCTTTGAGCTTGAACAAGACTCGGTGGTGAAGGATGTGTGGATCCAAGAGTTGAAGCTTATAACACTGATAAAGACTCAAAGATCAAAGAGCTTCAAGCAAACATGGGAGGCCTTACGACACTGTACTTAGACCTCCAACAAAAGCTGATTCAGAGGTTTGGAGATGAATCTAAAGATGATGATGATGATGGTGGTGAGAAGTAAATTGGTGACAATCAAGGTAGTGGTTCCAGCGTGTGTCCTACTTCTTCTATTGATGCTTCTGAGCCACTGGAACAATACCTTGTCGCTCCTCCAAATACATCTGAACAAGTTGAGAGGATAAAGAATTTTTTTAATAATGAATAAATCAAATCAAAATATGAAGTCTTCCGATCACCCTGATAAATTCATTATTGAATTCAAAAAGGGATTCTCTGATAAGTATGGTGATCGATCAGGGGTTGTGTCGTGGGGATACGATATTGATAAATCTATGTGGTGGGTTAAAAGAAAGTCGGGTAACACTGATTACTATAAGAATATGAAAGACTTTGGGTCATAGACAAAATTTGACCTAAGTGATTTAATCAACGCTCCTTTTCACAACCCTAACAACGATAAGAAGGCTACTGACTTCTGGAACTTCTTAAAGAATCAAGTTGATCGAGGATTCCCAAATATGACTACAGCCGAATCTTTTTTGAAGAAAGCCGAAGGGGTTCGAGATCCAAAAACTAGGAAAACCATGGTCAATGTCATGTGGCCAGCAACAAAGAAGGCGAGTTATATTCCACTCACTACTAGAATTTCTGATGGAGCACTGTATGAAAATGAAATTCTTGACATATGATGGTGAGATGGCTATGGTCGTCATTCGTCTATAAAAGGGACAGTTCTGAATTGTCGATCCACATGACTTGCTGAAGTTCGGAGAAAAAGACATCCAAACTCTTAGCAATTTCCAAATCATGGCTGAACCATTATACGAGCCAACTACTAAGGAGTAGACAAGCATGGTTGGACCGATCACATGTACAGGATTATGGGCCGGTGCTTACAAAGAGGCGGATGCAAATATACTGGAGCACGATTGAAGTTAAAGATACAAACCAAGGGGGGAGATTATTGGGTCAATATTTATGTTGTTTGTATTTGTTTTGGGCTTGCATTGTAAACCGAGATCCATATGGATCTTGGTGGGCTTTTGGTTAGTTTTAGGCTTTATGTAGTCAATATATAAGCATATAACTAGGTCTTTATGTGTGCAGGTTTTTGGTTTTGGTTGGAAGCAGACAGTGAGAGAGCCGAGTTGTAGTCTATTGTGCTTAAGCACCCGACGTGAATAAATGTGGGTTTTGAAGTATTAGCATCTTGTTCTTATTGTTCCCTTGTTTTGTATTGAATTCACTCGATGTTATATGTTAATGCACGGTTTTGCGTCTTGAGTCTTTGTATTTATCTTTAACGTATTTGTCGTTTTGTTTAATGTAATAAACAAGTATTTATCTGTTTAGTTCGTTAATGTAACGTCTAGTTCGCTAAGGTTGTTTAGCGAACTAAGACTTAAGTCTATTCCATCCTGATTCGTTAGGGGATGTTAACGAATCAGGGGGTGTTTCGTTAAGTTATTTATGTATGTAACGAAGTAGTGTCTAGTTCGCTAGGGAATGTTAGCGAACTGGACCTATCTTCTATTTATAGTGAACTCTGTTCACAAGTAATTTAAGTTTTGGGAGATAATTAACGATATGCTGTCCAAACACTCTCTCGATCTTCATCTTTAATATTATTCATACACATTCAACTACTAATATACTGATAATATATATACACATATAGCACTTAATCAAACGTAATTATGATCTAGATATAAGTTAAGGATTAATCAAATACACACAGATCCGAGATCTGTTATAGTTATAGGATTGATCCACCGGGTTCCAACAAGTGGTATCAAAGCCAGGTTTTGAAGATCCTGATTATCCTGCCGTGTTTACCGATTAAACAAGGCATTATATGGTCTACATCAAGCCCCGAGAGCTTGGTATGGCATGCTCGCCGACCATATGACGGATAATGGTTTCAAACGTGGAACTGTCGACTGCACTTTGTTTTATAAAAATATTGGTGATGATCTTCTGCTCGTTCAGATTTATGTTGATGACATAATCTTTGGGTCTACAAAGGACACGCTGTGTAAGGAGTTCGAGAAATCGATGCAGACTAAGTTCGAGATGAGTTCGATGAGAGAGATGAATTTCTTTTTAGGGTTGCAGGTTCATCAGTCTGTGAAGGGAATCTTCATTCATCAGACAAAATATGTGAACGACGTCTTGAGCCGATTCAAGATTTCTGCCGGAAAAATACCTTCTACTCCTCTTCCCGTGGGTCACAATTAATCACCGGATAAATTGGAGGATACTGTTGATCCGACCCTCTATCGTGCTATGATTGGTTCTTTAATGTATTAAACTGCTTCTCGACCCAACATAATGTTTGCTGTTTGTTTATGTGCTAGGTACCAAGCTAGTCCCCGAGTGACTCACCTGGCAGCGGTCAAACGTATTTTGCAATATCTAAGGGGAAATCCTAACATCGGGTTATGGTACCCCAAAGATGATACTTTCGACCTTACCGCTTATTCAGACTCAGACTATGGAGGATGCAAGATCAATTTCAAGTCTACTACAGTGGGATGTCAATTCTTAGGAAGCCGACTTGTTTCCTAGCAGTGTAAGAAGTAGACAACGGTCTCCACTTCAACCGCTGAAGCTGAGTATGTTGCAGCCTCGAGTTGCTGTTCCAAGGTTTTGTGGATACAACAACATCTTCGCGACTATGGTTTGAAGTTTCTTACTACTCCCATCTTGATTGATAATTCTGCTGCTATTAGTATCACCAAGAATCCCGTACAACATTCTAAAACGAAACATATCGAAATTCGATATCATTTTATACGGGATTGTTATGAAAAGAAATTAATTGACCTTGAGAAAGTACATACTGATTTTCATAAAGCCGATCTATTTACCAAAGCCTTTGATAAAACACGTTTTCACTTTTTGCTTGGTTTAAATGGATTGAAGACCCTTGCTGAGATCCTAAAATTAGGATGATTAACTTTTATTTTAGTCCGTTCTTAGTTTCAATTTTATTTTGTTTTTAGGTTTTAAGGGGTGAATCTTAGAAAATACAAAAATATTGTGCTTTTAGTTTGTATAGATAAAACCCAAAAACAATATAAAACTTTGAAAAATCAAAAATACTGTGTTCTCTCTTGTTTTATTTTAATATTTGAAAAACCAAAAACATTTTAAAATTAAAAAATTCCAAAAAGATTGTAATTTCTGTTTGTACAGAAAATTCTGAAAAAGTCAAAAAGAATGTGAATTTTCCCGTTTTGTAAAAAAAATCCAAAAAGACAAAAGTATTGTGTTTTTAGTTTGTACAGATAAAACCCAAAAAGATTTTTGCTTATGTTCGCTGAAAATTATGTCATTTGCTTCTATTTTGAAGGTAATATACTTGTATATGTTTGGTCCTGATAATTTCTCGTAAATATTTGGGTTAGCCATTTATCTGACAAATGGAAAGTACTTGGGGTGTTCGTTAAGCTTTCTACTTTATATTTAGCTGAAAACTTAGTCAGTTATTTAAGTTTGTGAAGCGTGCTTGCATGTTTTGGTCCTGTTCTCTACTTGTAGATGGATATGATAGCCATTAATTTATGAACTTAAATTAACTGGGGCAATTAAAATTCATTTTGTTTTATGCTCCTCAAAATTTTGAGTTTTTGAAGCAAAAAGAGAAAATGATAGTACATTGATTATTTGACCCCAGATCTAGTAAGAAATAAGCTTAAAAGGCTGTGTGCTTAATCATTGGTGCATTGATAGGTCTTAAATAAGCTGTTAGAGTAAAAAAAGTGATATAAACCTAAAGAAAAGCCAAATTGAAAGAGGTGTTAGTCTCTAGCAAAAGTCTCGGTGAGGATGACAGAAATGTAATAACCGGTCATACTCAAGCCTTATAGTTGTTGATCTTTCAAAAATATAATAAAGCAAATAACAAGCGTTAGGATTCTGGACACTGTGAGTCTTTATGCGGCTTAATCATTTGGGTATTCATATGCATGAATATTTCACTCGCTTTCAGAGCAAACCCAAAGTCATTAAACTTGATCACTGCTGTACTTCGTACAATCCAAATTACTGACTTGATCAAAATCCGCTGTTAGTCATACAATTGTTCCTCCCTTACGTGCGTCTCAATACAAATAAGAAACAGACCCCATGGGATACAATGTATGTAAGCCAACAGATGAACTCGTGCATACTCACTAACGGTAAAGGAAACTTGATGCATTGCTCAAAATTTCTCAGTTGGTATTAAAAATTTTTGATCAACACTATAATGGTTTAAGTCAAGTTGGGGTGATTTGGCAAAAATCAAATTAAGCTTAAACCGAGATTAGAGGCTGATAGTTTCTGATATTATGTGCGCTAATTGAACCATAAATCATATCACATAAATGCTCGAAGGTTTGTTATAAGATTTAAGTGGACAATAATATCAATGACCGACTTAACGCCAGTCATAATATCGCTGAAATATAAAACTGTGATAGAAGGGCATTTTAGTCAATATGATTCTCTGCTCAAACTCAACAAAAACACAAAAATATGTTCTGTTTTTGAAAAAAAATAATAATAGAAAAACACAAAAGAATTGTCTATTTTTTTAATGTTCGGATATTTTTGTAAATACATTCTTTAATTTTTACAAAATACCAAAAAAATTTTATCTTTTTACTTTACATATTATTTAATGTCTTTAAGTTATGTTTCGAAAATGTGAAACATTTTTAATGTATTTGATTATCGAGATAAAGGTCCTCGGTAATTCTTTTAATTTAAATTAATTGACTTTTTTAATTGGATAATATTTAATAAATTATTTATTTAATTTAATTATTTAATTTAAAATTAAATAAACGTTAATTCGTTAAGTATGTATAACGAATTAGGTTGCTCTTTATTGCTCTCCTAATTCGCTTCCGCACTCTGTAACGAAATGCATCCAATTCTTTATGCATATTTAACGAATCAAGACATAATGTGAAGTTAATTCGTTATGCCACGTATTAACATAAGGGTAACGAATTGGGTGATTCGTTATTTAAATTTCTAACGAATCTGTTTGGTTCGTACATAGGGATGCGTGTAAGGACTGTGTATAAAGGACAGCTGTTACACACTTCGTCCTTCACTGTTCTTTCATCTTCCTTATACCTAAAGTCACCCTTTTCAAATTTTTTCTCTGAATTTTCGATCTTCGAATTTCGAAATTTCGAGTATTCCGGTGTGCTGCTAAGGTATAGGTAAGAACATCTTTATGTGTTACGTCAAAAATGCTACTGTTTTGATAGTCTAATTATATGATTTTGTCCTAAGGGTTTTCACGGCTTGATAAACCCTGATCAATGGACATTATATTGTGTTATTATAGTTCATTTTGATTGTATTATGAACGGAATGTGATTCCGAGACCCTGGGTAGACTTTAATCACAGTTTGATTCTTGTTTGCCGGGTTGATTGAATGTTGATGCTTTTGGGGTTTAAGCTATGTTTAACTCTCCGAGTATTCTTATTTATTTCACGGTGTTAAGCCTCAATCTTAATACCATGGGCTTCGTATTGCAATTCCGAGTTGGATTAACCTGTGGATTCAATTACTCAACGATAGCATGAGCTAATTGAACCTGGGTTTTGTCCTGTTTACCGTCGGTGTTCTTATGTATTTTGACTTTGACCAGGATTGTCAAACATTAAGTCTAATTATTGACCATTCGTTAACCTTAGCGAATTGGAACTGCTTCGTGTCCAATTCGTTAAGGATACTACGAATTAGATCAGCGAATCAGTTTATCAACGAATCAAATGTGGATTCGTTAATATTGGAACGAACTGGACTTTAGTTCGTTAATATTTATGGTTAATTCGCTTGATCTAATTCGCTAATAAATTTACCTGATAGCGAATCAATTGATTCGTTACATGTGTGTAACGAATCATATTGATAGGCACATGAATGACATTTCATTTTTATTTATTTAATTAACTTTTGTAATTAATGATTTATTCCAATCGACTAAACGCGTAAATATATTAATTACACACGACATACAAAATTAATTACACCATCTAAAATAAATAGATATATATATATATATATATGTTAATTGTATTATTTCTTCATATTACTTATACTTGTTCTAAACTCTATTCAGTAAAAATGGCTGATCAATTGAATCAAGATCCACCGGTTGCTGGTCAAGGGCAACAAGAACAACCACCACAAGAATAACCACCTCAAGCACAGCAGGAAGAAGTTATTTTATTACCTTATGACACAAAACACAACATCTGTGCTTATGTTGATCAAGTTGTTTCTGATGTTGAGGTGTTCGGAGACATGTTGACATTCTTAAGACGAATAATGATACATTATGCAATCACAGCTCGACCTAAAGTTTATCTGAGCATTATCAGGCAATTTTGGGATACTGCTGAGTTTGTTGAGATGGAGAATCACATTCGAGCCACGATCAATCAAACTGTTATTACAATTGATGTGGAAGTGGTTCGCCGTGTACTTCGTTTTAATGACAATGATGACAACCCATGTGAGTTTGACAAGCAGTTGATCAAGGGCTTGTTTACTCGTCTACGTTACGGTGGTGGTATTGATGATTCTATGTTGAACAAGAATGGGTTATGTCCACCATACAAGTATCTTCAACATGTCTTAATTCATTGTATGAGTGGTTGTCGTGGTGGTTTTGATCAATGCAGAAGCAGTATACAATCACTTTTGTTGCACTTATCCTCAACAAGCCTTTTAACTACTCCGAGCTAGTTTATGATCATCTGAAAGAACAAGTTCAGCAAACACTTCAAAAGAAGAAATTTTTAATGTATCCTCGATTTCTACAACTGATCATTTAAGATTTAATCCCCAATTTGGTTATTGATCAAACTCTGGTGAATGATGTGCTTCCTATGGAACACATGAATGCTGAAACCGTGCATCGAATGTTGGTCTATAGAAAGGAGAAGCCAAAGGATAAATGGATGATTGGTCATATCATTAATCCGAATTACATATGTCCTCCTAATGAATGCTGGATCCACGACGACTCGGATTCCGAGCGTGAAGGGGGTGAAGGTGGGAACGATGATGATGATAATAATGATGGAGATGGTGGGAATGGTGGAGCTAGTGATGCTGCTTTTCAAGAACAACAAGATGCAGTAAATGCTACGTTAGCTGCCACCATTGCAGCTCAACAAGAAAGACAGAGAAAAGGGAAACAAGTGGCAACTGGAGAGCCATCAAAGAAAAGACGTATGTCAGCTGGGGTTGGGGTAATTATTGGTGTGCCACCACCTCGTCAATCAACGCCTCAACGCTCGGTAGTGCCGCCTACTACTAGAACTCCAATGCTCACATTAACAACGACGATGGTGTCTCATGAAAGGCTTGGTTTGATTCCACAGATGGCTTTATCTGAAATCCCAAGGCCTCCTGCTACGTCTTCTACTACCTCTCCAACACCATCCATGAGGCCTCCCCTTCTTCCTCCTCCTCCTCCTCCTAGTGATGTCTCTTTTATGAGAATCACTCGGCCTCAAGGACCGATCCAACCTGTTCATCCATCCCTATACAACTTGCCACCGAACCGTCAGACTGATATGCTGTTGAATCTTCTTCACCTTTATGAAAACCAAATGTCTGCTGACCGTCAGAATCAGGAACGACTTATGGAGAATCAAAGACGGATGATGTGTTATATTTCTTTTTGTCAAAAGGAGACTAAAGCGCTACGTGCGATTGTTGAGTCTCAAGGGGTGAAAATGAAGGAACAAGAGGATCTAATCTTGCAGCTGACTTGCAAAGAGGATGCCTTAAAGGAACTTAAAACTGATGATCAAGATCCTGACGAGTCTGGTGCAGGAGGTGAGCCTAAACAAACGCACGGCTCATCTTCCGGTGCTGGTATAAGTGGCGGTGAGGACTCGGGTAAATAGGTTGTTGTATATCAGGATCCAACTGCCGCTAAGATAATTGAAATGATTGATGCGAGAGCAGATTTCCATACTGCTTGGGTTGAATGATGAACTGTTAACTGTGTTAGAGACTGAGCCTGACATTGAGGTAGTGAATAAGGAAGTTATATTAGAGGACCCGTCTATTCAAATGAATACGGACTTTATTTATGAAGATGAGGATGTTGAGATGGAAGACGTCACTGCTGAGGAGTATCCGGACTTGTTTCAACACACAAACGTTGATCAAGGTGCTCTAGTATTCGATGAGCAAACATTCAAAGTTGCTGAGGATGATCTGGTGAAGGCTTCTAAGGGTAAACAGGTAGCTGATGCCGTATGCAAGTCACTTGAAGTCATAACTGATACGATATTGCTAAGTGGTTCAGCTATAAAAAGGTGAGTAAGATTATCAAGGCATATCGGTATGTTGATCAAGAGCGAAAAGACATAGCTGCAACTTGGGTCAAAGCAAACCAAGTGACCTCCTTCAAGTCTGTATCAAAGGTACATGGTGATATCGTCACGTGGCTTTATGATTCTTAACTTAAGGTATGTATAATTAAATGGGAAAAGGGGATCCAGTACTAAGAAACGATAACGGGTGTTCTTACAGTACCGCGTTGGGATTTCCGTACCCTCGCGAGACGTCCATTTATCAATCGTGGGATTTACCGGAAAGCTGAGTGGTTTTATCAACTCTTACTGTTCGAGGTCAATCATGGCTTCAAGTTCTTCAAGCCCCAGGTCCCAAGACGTAAACGTGTTGACGAGATTGATCCAAGGACTGGCTGGAGGAAACTTGTTCTTAAGGTAAAGGCAACAAAGACGATGAAGCGGGTACCTGTGAAGACGATGCCCCAACCCATGAATCTCTCATTTGACCGCTGGTACTACGACAATCGTGCTCGAGGCCGTCATTGTGCTTGGTAAAGGACTCAAGACTGAGCTTATCAAGATAATTGACCCTAAGCGGTTGGTTAATTTATCTGAAACAGACAATGACGTGCTACACAAGAACCAGATTCTGATCGAGCGCAATGAAGACTACGGCCTGGCTATGCAATTCCAGCGCGTTGTGCGTGTTTGTCATGAAAATGGAATTCATAGTTGCAGAGACTGGCAGTCCAAGCGTTTCAAGTAACTTGAAGACAAAGAGCTCAAGACGAGGGGGTGTCTGTTAATGCACGGTTTTGCGTCTTGAATCTTTGTATTTATCTTTAACGAATTTGTCATTTTATTTAATGTAATAAACAAGTATTTATCTGTTTAGTTCGTTAATGTAACGTCTAGTTCGCTAAGGTTGTTTAGCGAACTAAGACTTAAGTCTATTCCCTCCTGATACATTAGGGGATGTTAACGAATCAGGGGGTGTTTCGTTAAGTTATTTATGTATGTAATGAAGTATTGTCTAGTTCGCTAGGGAATGTTAGCGAACTGGACCTATCTTCTATTTATAGTGAACTCTGTTCACAAGTAATTTAAGTTTTAGGAGATAATTAACGATACGCTGTCCAAACACTCTCTCGATCTTCATCTTTAATACTATTCATACACATACAACTACTAATATACTGATAATATATATACACATATAACACTTAATAAAGCGTAATTATGAGCAAGATCTAAGTTAAGGATTAATCAAATACACACAGATCCGAGATCTGTTATAGTTATAGGATTGATCCACCGGGTTCCAACATTATATTCCGCATAACAACGATCTCACGTGATATCATATTGAAAGATCCGTCTAGGGACTTACACTATTTCCTCCTCAAACCTGAATTTGGAATTCCTCTTGATATGATAATGATGATGGCTCCTAGAAATGGAAACTTATATGAATTGAGAATGAAAGATGCCATTTCAAGAGGTGGTACTTGTTTTGTGTCAAAAGCCACTGATAATGAAACCAAATTGTGGCATAGAAAGCTTTGTCATGTCAATCTGAATAACATGAACAAACTTGTTAAAGGTGAACATGCCATTGGTTTACCCACAAGAGACTTCAAACTGGATGACAAGTGCATTTCTTGTCAAAAAGGAAAGCAACATAAATCATCAGACAAAACAAAGCTGATAAACTCCATTGATTAAGTGCTGGAAATGTTTCATATGTATCTCTTTGGTCCTGTGAGTGTTCCTAGTATTGGAAAGAAGAGATATTGTTTGATGATCATTGATGATTTTTCAAGATATACCTGGGTTTATTTTCTGAACTCCAAGGATGAGGCTGCTGAATTAATTAAAAGTTGTATAACAAGGATTGAAAATCAACTAGATGTAAGGGTAAAGGTGATGAGAAGTGATAATGGGGCTGATTTCAAGAATGGAGTGATGTCAGAATTTTGTCAAGCTAAAGGAATTTTTAAACAATTCAGTGCTCCTAGAACTCCTGAACAGAATGGAGTAGCAGAAAGAAGAAACATAACATTGATTGAAGCTACAAGAACCATGATAACGAATGCATATTTGCCTATTGATTTTTGGGCAGAAGCTATTAACACTTCTTGATATGTTTAAAATAGAGTCATTCTCAACAAGAATCATGACAAAACACATTATGAGATTTTGTTCAAAAGAAAACCCTACATCAAGTTCCTCAAGCCTTTTGGATGAAAGTGCTCCTTGTTGAATACCAAAGATTATTTGAACAAATTTGAATCTAAATCTCTATATTGTTTCTTTGTTGGATATTCAACAAATTCAAATGCTTACAAAGTCTACGTAGGAGACCATCTGAGTGTAATTGAATCTTCAGGTGTGATTTTCAATGAAAATCAGTTCAACACTGTTGATGGAGCATCAGGGCTGTTTGATCTTAAATAGTTAATCAAATCTTTCAAGATATATCCTGAAGACTTTAATGAAGCTTTGTATAGAACAAGTGTCCATAAAGAAAGTTCAGAGAAGAAGGTTGATTTGGATAAATTGTGGTCCATGGTTGCTGGCAAGAACACAAAAGTTTCTTTTGATAAGAATGCTTCTGACATTGAATCAGAGAATGAGCAAAATGATGATCGTGAGCAACAAATGGTTCAAGAAAATATTGTTATGAATAATGAGCAACCTGATAATCAACATGATCAAGACCAAGCTGACAGGCAATCAACTTGTGAAACTTTGTTTCAAAATTTGA